>NC_059332.1:94420231-94675231 GCF_018350155.1 Leopardus geoffroyi | reverse complement strand
CCGAAGATATAAGAATGGACTCTCTAATCCATTGTTATGATAGCAGTGGTAGCAGAAGTTCTGCTGTGGCATCCAGCTGATAGTAGCTGTGTGGCTGTGGTGCCTGGCATTCATCAGCAGTCACGTCAGACTCATTCTGTGGAGTGATCCTGGTTGTAACCCTGGTTGCTATTCAGACCTCTTTGCCTATTTTTCAAGCCTGGCTGTGTGCTTCCTAGTGACTCTTCAGCTCAAATTGGCCAGAGTGATGCTGATGCTTGTGATTAAGGTCCTTAGTGGATACTAACAAACTTGGAGGGTAAGATGGTGGGGGGCTGTAGACAAAATATTTTTATGTTTCTGCACAGCCAAGGCTTTTTGAACAAATGTTACATGGTTCCAGCAAACACTGAAAGGTAACTTATGACAAATTAGATAATGAGAGACTTCCAGAGAGACTCCAGAGAGATTTTCCTCACAAAGACATGTATACAGTTGTGGGGGGTGGGCGGAAATGGTGAAAGCTAAGATGGAGACAACCCTGGGTTATAAAGCTGAAGACAATGGTCTTGTCTTTTGTCTGAGAGATTTATATAAGAGAATCCAGGATCCTCTCCATCCCATCTCTAAGGAGACTTTCAGTAGGGAAGAGGACAGCTTCTTTTCTCTTTTATATATATGTCCAGATTCTATTTTTTTTCTTTTTTTTTTTTCTTTTTTTTGGCATGCGGGAGCATTCCTCTGCTACAATACAAGCCTTGTGTTTGTAAAGTCACATCTGGCTTTTGTTGTATCACTCTAGGGGAAAGAATTGGGGGGCGCATGGGTGGTTCAGTTGGTTGGGCAACCGACTTTGGCTCAGGTCACGATCTCACGGTTTGTGAGTTCGAGCCCCGTGTCGGGCTCTGTGCTGACAGCTCTGAGCCTGGAACCTACTTCGGATTCTGTGCCTCCCCCTGTCTCTATCCCTCCCCTGCTCATGCTCTGTGTCTCTCTGTCTCTCAATAATAAATAAACGTTAAAAAAAAGAATTGGGACACAGGGCAATTTAGGGGTGTTATTTGCTTTTAAGTGAATAATAACCATGTGTCTCTACTCTAGGAACCTAGTGTATATACATTCGGAATAGTGTTAGTAAACACGGAAAGAAAGGAAGAAGTAGTCAATATATTCATGTATCTTGAACACATTAGTGAATTGGAGGTCATTGAGGAAGGAAAAGGGGACTATGAATTTAAAATGTGGCAAAAAATAAGAAATTGTATCAAAGTTGCATTTAGAAAAAAAGTTGTGCTGATCAAGAACTGATAGTTGGGGGGCACCTGGGTGGCTCAGTTGGTTAAGTGTCCAACTTCAGCTCAGGTCATGATCTCACAGTCCGTGGGTTCGAGCCCCCGTCAGGCTTTGTGCTGACAGCTCGGAGCCTGGAGCCTGCTTCAGATTCTGTGTCTCCCTCTCTCTCCACCCTTCCCCCACTCGTGCTCTGTCTCTCTCTCTCTCTCTCAAAATAAAATAAAGACATAAAAAAAAAAAAAAGAACTGATAGTTGGGGACAAATAGGAGCAAAGGACTAAAGGCTCAATACCTAGAGAATGTACATCCTTAGGGTCAGGGTCTAATCCGTTGACCAGGAATTAGAATAGGAATGCTTTTCTCCCTGAATCTTATTCATGCCAACAAATATCTATGCTCCTCCACTAGCCAAGCACTATGCTAGGTTATGAGGATATAGCAACGAACAAAAATAAACAAATGTCCTGACCTCAAGGAGCATACATTCTAATGGGGAGGGGGGAGACAGATGAGTAACTACATGTATCAGATGGAGATAAATATAATAAGAAAAAAATAAAACAGGATAAAGGATTTAGAAAATGGTAGGAGGGGTTGGATGGGTGCAGTTAAAAGATAAATTGAAGTGTACTCTAATTTTAAAGTATATTTGAGCAAAAATCTATTAGAATTGGGCAGCATCCAACTGGAGGTGGTTGGAAGTGCTCTACGGACAGGAGTGAGGGGTGAGACATTTTATGGAGAAGTCATAGAAGCAAAGCAAGGAAATTATTTGTAGCTTAAATGGTTTCCTTATTTGGGAAAGCTTAGTTGCCTAGTGATTGGTTGTCCTTAGGTTTTGATTTCTTAACCTTGAGACATTTACAGGCTTAGTATCTGGTTTTCTTAGGTAGTCTGCTGAGGCATTAGAACTACCTCAGTCTAATGGCTTCCTTGTTTAATTAATTTAACACTGTTAATTTATATAAGATGGTGGTCAAAAAACATCTCTGTGTCCTAGAAACAGGAAGCAGAACAGTGTTTCCAGGGGCTGAAGGGCGGGCGATGGGGAATTACTGTTTAATGGGTGCAGAGTTTCAGTTCTGTAGAAAAATGTTCTGGAAATGGATGGTGATGATGGTTGCACAATAAGGTGTATGTACTTAATTCCACTGAATAATACACTTAAAAATAGTTAAGGTGGTAAATTTTGTTACATAAATTTTACTATAATCTTTAAAAAAATTACCTTTACATATGTTATTTTGCACATATCCAAGTATATTTGCAGAATAAATTCTAAGTTGAATTGCTAGGTCAAAGATATGTGCATTTGAATTTTGATTGCTATTACAAAACTGTCCTTTAAATGAGGTATATAAATTAACTCTATCTTCAGTGATATAGGAAAGACGTTCCCTTTCTCATTAAACCCATTCCAGTTGGGTTTCACACTCATCACTCCAATGAAACTACCCTTACCAAGAACACAAATGACCTCTATGCTGCCTAATCTAGTAGTCAGTTTTCAGACTTCTTACTCTCTCAGGGAAACTTAAATACTTCCTTCACTTGACTTCTGGTCGACCAACTCACACTGATTGCTCCTTCTAAGACTGCTTTGCTAAATGTATCTATACTTTCCTATCTGTAAATGTTGCATGGCTTATTTTCTCAAATTTCGCTATCTAAAGTCATATCCTGAAGAGTCTCATTCAGTTCTGTGGTTTTAATACTTCGATGCTGATGAGGTAGACAATGTAAATATGGTAAAAAATGGAATGTATCTGGTATTGACCTTTTTCTTCATTGCTAGACTCATCTATCCAGCTTTCTACTTGACATTTCCTTTTAGATGTCTAATAAACATCTCAAACATAAAAGACTCTTGATTCCTCCCTGCCCCACCAAGCTCCTCCTCCAGTGTCCTCCATATCCATAAATAGCAACTTTAGTCACCCAGTAACTTGGGCCAAAGTCCTTAGGTTCTAAATCTTAGACTCTTGACTTCTCTGTCTCAAACCCCTTATCCTATGCACTAGCAAATTCTCAAAACACACCATACCTCACCACCTTCACTGAAATACTCTTGGTTCAAGCCACCACCATTCCTCTACTGAATTGTTGTGACAGTTACCTAACTGACCTCCTGGCCTGTGCTCTTGCATTCCTACAGTTTCCTCTCTACTCAGTAGCTAGACAAGTATTTTAAAAATATACATGAGATTTTATCACCCCATTGGTTCAAACCATTTGGTTCATCAGACTATGTCTACCTACCCCAATACCTCTTTGAACTTATTTCCTGTACTTTCTCCCAAGCTCACGATATTCTAATTACACTGGGCTTTGTGTTATTCTTCAAACACCAAGAGCATTTGCATTTAACGGCTTTTCTATTTGTTCCTTCTGCCATTTTTTCGGCACTTTTAAATAACTAATATCATATCATATCATATTATTTATTTATATGTTTATTTTATTATTTTTGAGAGAGAGAGCATGTGAGCAGGGGAGAGGCAGAGAGAGAGGAGGACAGAGGATCCAAAGTGGGCTCTGTGCTGATAGCAGAGAGCCCAGCGCAAGGCTTGAACTCACAAACTGTGAGATCATGACCTGAACTGAAGTTGGACCCTTAACTGACTGAGCCACCCAGGCACCCCTCATATTATTCATTTTTATTTTCATATTTTCAGTTTTCCCTACTAGGATAGGGATATTATCTGTCTTCTTTATTGCTATACCCCCAGTACCTAGAACAGCACCTGGAACAGAATAGATAAACAATAAAAAGTTGTCCAGTGAATTCAAATCTGCATGTCTTTATTTTAAAAGTTTCTTATTTTTATTTTTTTAGTTATCTCCACACCCAACATGGGGCTCAAGCTCACAACCCCTAGATTAAGAGTTGCATGCTCTCCCAACTGAGCCAACCAGGCTCCCCTAAAATGTGCATGTCTTAATCTGTCTTCTGACATGTATTTGACCTCTCCCCTATCTCCACCACCAGTTCTCACTTGCCATGTCTTTTATAGATTAGAATAACACTTATATTTCTCATGATCGCTTTTAGCATGAAACACAATGCTCTGCACTTGTTTCATCTGTTGGTAAAATAGGGATTTGGAGAAAGAAAGAGATGTCAGAAAGATAAAAGACTATTTCTTTTAGTCTTACAGTCTGATAATGTCTTCTAAAAATGTTTGAAATTATAATCAACCCAATTATAAAAATAGTCCAGATTAGCTAGTATAGCTCTAGTATAGTAGCTATTCAGTAATTATAATAGAATAACTGTAATAGAATAGTGTCAGCCTAGTGGCACTTGTCTGAGTATCATTGTAAGTAGTACATGGTGATGTGGGTCTCTCAGTGAAAATCTGACTTCTTCTACCTTCATGCTCTTAGGAATTCCTTCCAAAAATGACTGGGTCAGAGCCATGTAATCCTCTAACAGGAAGTGTCACTGAGTCTGAACGTAAGAATGCAGATGAGTTCCCCTCCCCCCACTATTTCTCAGGCATCCAGTCTAGAGCACCCACTTCCCCCTTTATCTGCTTTCTGCCCCCATCCCCATCAAATCTTTCTTGGCAATGACCCAGGAAGCATAACTGGCTGTATTGTGTTGAAATTCAGAGAGAGAAACTAAAGATTCTGTATAGATTTTTTAGGAAGATCAAAAAAAAAAAAAATCAGCCCTTTCTAATTGATTTCGTGATCAGCTAAGAAAGCACTGTTAAATGTCCAAGATTTGCTACATTCTGTTTCTAAATCTGTATATTTGCATTTCCAGGTATGCACACTTTAAGTAATTGTGAAGAAAAGATAGATCCAACAATCTTTATTGTTTTTCTGCCAGGATTTCCATATGAAGCCAAACACTGCCTTTGTGAATGCTATAGGCATACTAAGTTATAGATGAGTTTGAAGAACTACTACTCCAGATGTTGAAATGCAGGTGTTAAACTAGAACTGTGGCATTAGGTAGGAAGCAGGTTGGGGCACAGAAATCAATGGTTCATTAGGTGGAGCTGAGATTAAATAAGGACTTTGGAGCTGTGATATGTGTCTGGATAAAATGAAGCTGTAAGATCAAGTTCTGCTCTTCCTTAAATAACAGGAAATCTACGACTCCCAAGGCTCAGGGTGGTGAGGCTGATCAAGTATTCTTAACTCTGTCCCCAGTGGCCTGTTTGGGGCAGGAGAGTGGTGAGGGAGGGGGCACAGTCTTTCACCGTGGCTATGGTGGAGGATCAATTTGTTAGATCACTTCAGCTTGCCTGTTTTCCTAAAAGCAACGAGTGCTAAGATATTAAATTAATTGAGAATTCTTGGGGTTGTGGCTATCCTAAAAATGAAGAAAGATTCAGGAGGTAAATGCCAGGCTGGCTGTACAGACAAAAGAAGCAAAAAAATTTAACAACATTTTGAATAGCTGTCAAGGAGGTGCCAAATGAAGATGTTACTTCCAGACACAGACTTTTACAGTCAAATAAGTAAGTACACATCCTCTGTATTGGCCAAATTATTTTGCATTTCTTGGCTCTTATTTTGGGGGGAACTACATCTCTCAAGTACATGGTTCCTAAGAGAGCAGCCTATTTAAATAGCTTGGCCTTGCACCCTGGTCCGAAAATGAGCCATCAAGGAAAGCTGAAAGATGTGAGACCATGTTTCCTACCATGAAATACAGCATGAAATAAGTGAAATAAGACAGTTACTATAATTACTTACATTTTGCAAATGATGAAAATGACGTTTTCCAGGGGCTAAGGAAGTTTTTTTCAAGACACACAGTTAGTAGGGGTTGATCCATGAATTCTAATCCCAGCTTGTTTCCCTTTAGGACAAATTCTGGTTGCAGTCAGGGCTCAATACATGCAGGCAATTATTAAAAGAACCCTGAAAAGGCTGTTTGAGAATGGACTCCGTCAGGTTTTGAACACCATGCTTAGGAGTTTAGACTTCAAATTATGGAAAGTGGAGAAAACTACATAGATTCTGTGGTGGAAAGTGATATGTTTCAGGTTGTTCTTTAGAAAGATAAACCGGATAGAGATCAGAGAAAGTGCTAATGGTGCTTCCTCCTCTGGCAGTCCACAATACAATAATCCTATTGTATTAATAAATTCTTTATTTAACATAAGCTGGCTGAAGTCACATTTCTGCCATTTGAAACTAAAAAAGTCCTGATTAATAAATCTCAGTTTGCAGATGAAGAAACTTGAAACCAAACAGTTTGAATGAATCACAGTTTTCTGGTATTATTGCCAGCACTAGAATGTCTCCATTCCCGGTCTTAAACCAGTCTACTCTGGCATATTAGAGTTTTTACCTTTTCACTCCATGATTTGCCTTGAAGAAATGCTGAACAAACCAATTCTTCTTCATGGTGATTTAAGGTGACTTTATGTAAATTAAACACAACTGATATGAATGTGGAAAACTAGTACTTAAATGACAGATGCATTTATTAAATGTGTCTAGCGTAAGATCATCCCATATTCCAGACTCAGCCTTGATAAAGCTCTTCAGATTCTGTAGTCTAATGATTTGGAGTTAGGACACAGCATGTGCATATAAATAGTAAGAGAGTTTTAACGACTTTTTTCTTAAAGATTTTATTTTAGGGGCGCCTGGGTGGCTCAGTCGGTTAAGCGGCCGACTTCACCTCAGGTCATGATCTCGAGGTCCGTGATTTCGAGCCCCGCGTTGGGCTCTGTGCTGACTGCTCAGAGCCTGGAGCCTGTTTCAGATTCTGTGTCTCCCTCTCTCTCTGCCCCTCCCCCGTTCATGCTCTGTCTCTCTCTGTCTCAAAAATAAATAAACGTTAAAAAAACAAATTAAAAAAAAAAGATTTTATTTTAAGTAATCTATACACCCAACATGGGGCTCAAACTTACAACTCTGAGATCCAGAGTCACACACGCTACTACCGACTGAGCTGGCCAAGCGCCCCAGTTTTAACTCTTGAACAAGATTTTCTCCCTCAAAAGAACTTACTCCTGACCACCACTAACTTTGGAGTCATCTTTAACTCTTGCTGATCTCAGTTCTGCCTCTTGTCAATCCATGGCGGTCCAAATCCATCTTTTTCCTTCACTACCACCTTAATATGGTGCTTTGTTTCCACTCGCCTATATAATTGTAGGGTCTCTTAACTCATTCAGCTGTTGCCACTCTCTTCTACTATCTAATTATATCGTTTCTAACTGGCCTCTAGCTCCCACACCCACTATCAAGGCTAACTAAAATCTGACTAACATATGTTAGCCTTAATTCTCCAATTGCCCGTAAGCCTCAGCTAAATCAGCGATTAATGCTCAACAATTATCAGCTGTTATTATTTGTTGTTAATCAGATTGTCCTGCTTATTTCTATTCCTCATGTATTAATGTGACCTCCTTTCAGGCATGAACATTTCCTTGATTCCACTCCTTCCCTACTATGAGGTAATGATTCTCCCCCTCATGTCTCCAGAGTTTTGACACAATGTAAGAGCTCTCCACAGGTTGCCATGTGTTACTATCATATTTCTACATGACAGAACGTTCTTTCCAGAAGTTGAACTCCTTGAGAGTAAAATAAAAAAGGCTTATTCTTTATTGTATATCCACCTTGCACCTTGCACGTAAATATTTGTTTACATTGAATTTGGGACTAAGTTACTGATGATGAAATGAATTCAGAAAAATCTTTCATCTACCCCAAACTGTGTGTTTTAAAAAGGCAGAATTTTACTGAAGTGGAAAAAAACAATACATGTAAAATGGTTTCAAATATACACAGGTTCAATGATACTGGTTTTCTGGACACTATTATTTTTTGGTAGGAAACATGATCTTTCATGCTCTCAAGTGATCATTGAGCTCATTAAACTTACTATGAAATTCAGAAAATTCTTTCATAGGACTATTGATTTCAATTTTATTTATCATGAAATTCAGAGACTTCTGCAAATGCTTTAAAGGCTTAAAAAATTTAAATTCTCACTATGAGTCTCATTTTGGACACTGTCCGTTAGATCCTAATGCTTCACATTGGGAGACATAGCCCTGCTTTTAATATTAGCATAAACCTTGAAATTTTTGTAACAGTTTTATGAAGGTTTTAAACTGAAAAATTATTTTAGTCGTAGCCAAAATCTCCTACTTTACACAATCACAATTTATATGATTTGTGGAAATCCCATAATTTACACCTCCCCCAAGAGCAAATACATTTTTAATCCTAAATGTCATGCATGCTCTCAATAATCTACTCCCAAGAATGTTCTAGTACCTTGCAATTTATATCCATGAGGAATAGCTGATGTTGGCATGTACTTTCCATGGATGATATGTGGGAACAGAATGCTATCTATTGTGCTATGAATTCATAGAGTTAGGTATGAATTTTTAATGTACATGTTTTTTAATATTTGTAGTGTGTTATCTCAGGACTCAAAAAAATTATTTTACTACATACAGCTGGGGTTTTCCAGGACTAATTCTCCCCCATATATTAAGGATGAGTGTCATCTGGAAAGGAGAGCATCTAATACCTTATCCCCATATTATTTCATTTTTTAGTCTTAGAGAAGAAGCCTCTTGCTTTGTTAAAAGTCACTAGCTTTATGTGTCATAAGAGATGTTAGAATGTCTTTCTATTCCATGGATGATGTATATTTTCTGAGAGTATTATAGCACAAACATCTTCAATTTACCAGGTCGTCTTTTATTTATTAAAAAAAAATGTTTTTAAGTAAGCTCTACACCCAACGTGGAGCTTGAACTGACAACCTGAGATCAAGAGTCGAATGCTCTCCTGACTGAGCCAGCCAGGCATCCCCCTGGGTTGTATTTTAAATGGTAGGAGTTTTCCCATATAGAAATTATTTATGTGGGGTGGCCTGAGATCTTGACATCTTGGGGATCTTGGGATTGTGAATTTGAGGCCTACATTGGGCACAGAGCTTAAAAAAAAAAAAAGAAAGAAAGAAATTCTTTATGAGATATATGCTTTGTAAGTATTCCTTCCCATGGAAAATTTTCATTTTCATAATGGTATCTTTTGATGAGCTTAAGTTTTTAATATTGAAGACTAGCATCGAATATTTGTTTTTATGCTTTTTTGCTTTCAATGTCCTATATGTCCTATATAAGAAGTTTTTGCCTTCTCCAAGGTCATGAAAATAGTCTCCTATATTTTCTTGCAGAAGCTTCATAGTTTTAGCTCTTATGTGCAGATTTATGATCCTCCCCAGATTGATGTGTCACATCATTGTCTATGATGTGACATAGAGACTGGGTTTCTTTTTTTTCTCCAAATGAGTATCAAATTACTCCAATACTGTTTTCACTGATTAGGATTCTAGTATAATGAAAAGAAGTGATGAAAACAAACATTCTTGCCTTATTCCTGATCTTAGGAGGAATATTTTGCCATAAATATGATAATAGAGAAAGAGAAGGGGGCTGGGGTGTGGAGAGAGCATGCACGAGTGCTTGAATTCTGGAGGCTTCCTTAGAAAAGTGAAGAAGTTTCTTTCCTGACAATTCTCGGTAGCTTATTTTTCATTGGTCTGAATTATGAACTATTGACTATCAATAGTGGCCTGGGATGAGATTACACCTGAGCCACATGCCCCTTGACTCAGGGATGGAGTCAGCACATGGCTGTGCAGAAGTATGGACACCTGAATGAAATTATAAATTATAAATAAGTGTTCAGGAAAAAGAAAAAGAAGAAGAAGAAGAGGATCCTATACAATAAAAGAGACTTTTGAGCCATATCAACAAAATATGATATGTGAGCATTATTTGGATGCTGATTCAAATAAACCAATTGTTAAAAATGTCTAAGATATCTATCTATATACAATGGAATATCACTCAGCCATAAAAATGAGTGAAGTCTTGCCATTCATGACAACATGGACCCAGAGAGTTTTATGCTAAGTGAAATAAGTCAGACAGAAAAAAACAAATACCATATGATTTCACTTATATATGGAATCTAGAAAACAAAACAAAACAAATGAACAAACAAGTAAAATGAAAGCACACTCATAACTACAAAGAACTAACTGGTGGTTGCCAGAGTGGAGGGGAGGGTGGGGGGTGGATAAAATAGGAGAAAGGGATTAAGATTTACAAATTTCCAGTTATAAAATCAGTCACAGGGATGAAAAGTATGGCATAGGGAATATAGTCAATAATATTGTAATAAATTTGTATGGTGACAGATGGTAACTGTATCAGTGGCAAGCATTGGGTAATGTGTAGAATTATCAGATCACTATGTTGTGCACCTGAAACATAACATTGTATGTCAACTAAAATTCAGTTAAAAAGGTATGTCTAAGACAATTGAGAAAATTTGAACATTGTCTGGATATTTGACAGTATCAATGTATTTTGGCAAATATTTTATATATAATAATAGTAGTATAATTATCCTTTGGAGCCCTTATCTTTTAAAGATACATGAGAAATGTTTACAGATAAAATGCTAGAATGTCTGAAATGTACATTAAAGTAATCCAGTGTGACCCCATGCTGTCCTATGGCTGATCCAGTGTGCCCCTCCAGCCCAGCCATGAGTCTCATCCTGTCACTCCCAGTTTGGGTGGTGGTTCTGTCTTTGGTTTTGGAAGGCCCAGCCCTGGCCCAGGCAGCCCCACAAATCTCCAGCACTTTGGAGCTCATCCTGGATAAGCTGAAGGAGTTTGGTAAAGCTCTGCACTTGATCTTAGCCAAAAGGCCGAGAAGCGATGAGTTTGGTAAAGCTCTGAAGGACAAGGCCCTGGGCAGCCATTGAGAGCATCAAGCAGAGCGACATTCCTTCAAAGACCCAGAACTGGTTTTCCAAGACTTTCAACAAAGGGAAGGAGAGGCTCAAAATTACTTTCTCCTGAATACAATGAGAGTGCCTGCCCCTCTCCTCTGTGGCTGTGCCCTAGGAGGGTGCTCCAAACTTTCCCATACCCCTGCTCCTGTGCCCAGGACTTGATGATACCCAGGTCCACCCCCACCCACCAACAAAAATCCCATAGAGGGGGAAAAAAACGTAATCCAGAGTGAAGGTAGGGGAGTAAAAATGAGAACATTGACAAAACAAGATTGGTTGGATGATGAGTATATTAGGTTTTATTTTGCTATTTTCCTTATTTTTTTGTAAAATTATATTCCTTGGGGCGCCTGGGTGGCGCAGTCGGTTAAGCGTCCGACTTCAGCCAGGTCACGATCTCGCCGTCCGTGAGTTCGAGCCCCGCGTCGGGCTCTGGGCTGATGGCTCAGAGCCTGGAGCCTGTTTCCGATTCTGTGTCTCCCTCTCTCTCTGCCCCTCCCCCGTTCATGCTCTGTCTCTCTCTGTCCCAAAAATAAATAAACGTTGAAAAAAAAATTTTTTAAAAAAATAAAAAAAAAATTATATTCCTTAATAAAAATTTTAAAAATCCTCTACTTTGGAAAAGAAGTTAAATAAGGATTGTCATAAAAGAATGGGGAGACTGAAAGCTTTTGGGGCAACCACAGTGCCCACTCTATTAATACTTTTTGTATATATCGTTGTTTCTTATTGTTTTAAATTATTCACTTGTTTATTTTCACAGTGTTGCATAAGAATTTATTTTCACAGTGTTGAATAAGAAATGAATTCATAGGGGCACCTGGGTGGCTTAGTCGGTTAAGCATCCAATTCTTGGTTTCAGCTCACTTCATGATCTAATTCATGAGTGAGCCCTGCACCGGTCTCTGTGCAGACAACATGGAACCTGCTTGGGATTCTCTCTCTTCCTCCCTGCTCTCTCTGTTTCTCAAAGTAAATAAATAAACATTTTTTTAAATGAGATTTTTATTCTTGTTATAAGAATTGTCATGGGGCACCTGGGTGGGTCAGTCAGTTAATCATGTAACTCTTGACTTCAGCTCAGGTCATGATCTCGTAGTTGTGAGATGGATCCCCAAGTCAGGCTCAGCACTGAGCATGGAGCCTGCTTTGGATTCTCTCTCCCTCTCCCTCTGCCCCTCCGCTGTGCTATCTCTTTCTCTCTCAAAATAAATAAACTTAAAAAAAAAAGAATTCATAGAGGTCAAAATTAAAAAGACTTACAAGGGTATATATACAGTGATAAGTCTCCCTGTGATCTCTGGCCCTTGTCACTTAGACTTCCATCCCATAGCCCCCCTCCCACCTTAACTTGGGATCAATGCTATCCTTTTCTCATACGCACCATTTTTTTTTTTAAAGATTTATTTATTTTTGAGAGAGAGCACAAGCAGAGTAGGGCAGAGAGAGAGAGGGGGACAGAAAATCTAAACTGGGCTCCGCCCTGACTGCAGCGAGCTTAATTTGGGGCTCGAACTCACGAACCGTGAGATCATGACCTGAGCAGAACTTGGATGCTCAACCGACCGAGCCACTCAGGTGACCTTCATACTCACCATTTAAAAAAAAATTTTTTTTAATGTTTATTTATTTTTGAGACTGAGAGAGACAGAGCACGAATGGGGGAGGGGCAGAGAGAGAGGGAGACACAGAATCGGAAGCAGGCTCCAGGCTCTGAGCCATCAGCCCAGAGCCTGACGTGGGGCTCGAACTCACGGACCGTGAGATCGTGACGTGAGCTGAAGTCGGACGCTTAACCGACTGAGCCACCCAGGCGCCCCCATACTCACCATTTTTAATGGCCGCAAAACATTGCATTGTGTAAACATACCACGATTTATTGAATGATTTTCTTATTGTTGAAGCAGTTCTCATTTATTTGCTTACTTATTTAATATATTTACAAAGCTTCCTGCGCTTTAGATCTTACATCACTTATTATTCCTTATTATGAACCAAATGTTTGTGTCCCTCCAAAATTCATATGTTGAATTTCTATTCCCTGAAGTGATGGCATTAGGAAGTGGGGTCTTTGGGACATGATTAAGTCATAAGGATGATGCCTCAAAAATGGGATTAGTGCCCTTATGAAAAGACTTCAGAGAGCTCTCTAGCTTTTTCTGCCATGTGAGGGTACAAGAAAACAGCAGTCTGCAACCTAGAGAAGGGTGTCACCAGAACCAGGCCATGCTGGCACCCTGATATTGATTATCCTATCTCTAGAACTGTGAGAAATAAATGTCTGTTGTTTAAATAACCCACTCTCTGGGATTTTGTTATAGCAGCCTGAATGCACTAACACTTTCCTTTTTCTCTGGAATATTCAATTAATTTCAACCAGAGCATTTAAAACATCCTCAATCATCTGATTACTTGGAAACAGAAAACTTTCTCTCAACCCCCCATCCCACTTCACCTACCTCTGTATTACCCTTTGCTCCTTCCACACCCTGATCCAACACCTCAATATTCTATTGGAATAGACTACCTTTACCACGCAGATTTATCTACCCACTTTCCACTGAGCTTTCAGGAAGACAGCTTCCCCTCCAGGAAGTCAACCTGCAGGGATCAATCTCAGAAAAGTTAGGTCTACTTTTCTACTTTATGCTCTTAACTTAGTTTTCAAACACCATCTGTACAGTGATATCTCCAAATATTTTTCTACCCCAGAATAGCTATATATGTACCTGATATCCCCACTGGACTACCTCAAAGGCATTTCAAACTCTTTGCGACATGATCTCCTCCTCTAAACTTGGTTCTATTCCAGTGTATTTATTCTGTTCCAGGGAAGGGTACTATCATACATGCAATTGCATGAGCCACTTTTCTCTTTCTCATTTCCCATCTCGATTGATCGTCAGTTCTTATTGATTTTATCAGCAAAATATTTCTCAATCCATCCTGTACTCTCTACTTACAGACTCATCATTGCTAGCCCAAAAGACAATTACCTCTCACTTAAACTAACTAGTACTCCTAACTAGCTCTTCTTATCTCCTCTACCATGAATCTAATCCATTCTTCATACTTTTGGTGGAGAGACTTTTCCTTCTGAAGACCAATCTGATCACATTACTCCCACCAGCTTAAAATTCTCTAATGCCTTTCCACTGCCATTACAGTTAAGGCCCTACCATGGCTCTCAAAGCCCTGTGTGTACTTCTTCTTCTCTTGTTTCATCTCAGTGTACTCCCTTTTATTACATAGCTTTTAGTGACATAACTGAAAGATAACTTTCTTTAGGTTTCTTAAACATTTCATGCATCAGAGGATCTTTGCAAATACCTTTTTCTCCATCCAGAATGTTCCTCACCAGCCTTTCTCCTATGCATAGATACCTCATATTCGTTTTTTTTTTTTAAATTGTGCCCTTTTTAAAAAAGTTTATTTTATCTTGAGAGAGAGAGAGAGCGAGGGCACATGTGCATGAACAAGGGAGGGGCAAAGAGAGAGACAGAGAAAACCCCAAGCAGGCTCTGATCCTGGGCTTGATCCCACAAACTGTGAGATCATGACCTGAGCCAATAATCAAGAGTTGGATGCTCAACCTACTAAGCCACTGAGGCACCCCTCTCTTATCCATCTTTTGATTCTTGCTTAAAAGTCTGTTTCTTTTTTTTTCTTTTTTTTTTTTTTAATTTTTTTTTTTTTAACGTTTATTTACTTCTGAGACAGAGAGAGACAGAGCATGAACGGGGGAGGGGCAGAGAGAGAGGGAGACACAGAATCGGAAACAGGCTCCAGGCTCTGAGCCATCAGCCCAGAGCCCGACGTGGGGCTCGAACTCACGGACCGCGAGATCATGACCCGAGCTGAAGTCGGACGCCTAACCGACTGCGCCACCCAGGCGCCCCAAAAGTCTGTTTCTTGGGAAATCCTTTATAGATGTCCTCAGTCTACCACAGAATGGTTTTCCTTTCTTTCAGAGCATCTATCTCTATTTGTACTTATATATCCATGAGTGTAATTATTTGAAAAATATTATTTAAGATATATGGCATAGTGCTTAGATCATGGGATGTACTCAACACATACTTTTGAATGAATAAATGAGTATATTTACCTATTAATCTTTGTCTTTATTTCAGATTATTTCTTTGGGCTACATTCCCAGAGGTGAAATGAATTGATTAAAATAACTTTTTTTTAAAAAATGACTTAAAACAACATTTCTTATCTTGATATCTGTAGGTCAGGAGTCAGGGTGCAGCTTAGATGAGTCCTCTGCTTCAGTCTCTCACAAAGTTTCAAAATGTCAGCCAGGGCTGGGGTCATCTGAAAGCTCGACCAGAGAAGCTTCTACTTCTGAGCTCACTCATGTGGTTATTGGCAGGATTCAATTCCCCAGTGGTCAGAGGCTGGCCTCAGTTCCTTACCACACGGGCCTCTGCATAGGGATAAAAGGTGCACAACCATTTTACATGGCTTTCAATAGATGGATAATTAGATATACTCATAAATGAGTATGAAACATTCTCTCCAAAAAAGCCCATTAATGAATTAAAGATAATGTAGGAAAAGTTTTAAGTGGCAATTGTAATATTTTTTTTTTCCTTTGGCCCCCTCTTGTTTCAGCACTGTTACCTGACTTAAATCTCTCTGGAGAGATGTTTGTCAACATTGTACATGATATACATCACAGAAGGATACTAAACACCTGATTAGTAGATGCAGGATCCAAAAAGATCTTTGCAGATACAATACGGGCCTCAGTATTCAAAGCTGAAATTCAACAGGGCAAGTATAGGATCCTGAACTTCAATTTAAAAATTCTGTTGATTGTATACTGAATGAGAGAGTGTGGCTTAATGAGACCCGTGGCTGTTTCTTGTGGCTCGTCTCCAGAGTTCCTTTTTCTGGCTCCTCTGTCCCTTGCCTTCCTTGACTTGCAGCCTGCTTTGTTTTCCTTTGATAGCTGCCTCTGTACACTTCATTCCTTGCAGTTTGCGCAGTACCCTAGCCTGGCTTCTCTCATGGTGTCCTTAGTTGCCTCCTGATTGAGGCTGTTTTGAAGACAAGCACTAGTGCCCTTTGTGTTTTTGTAAATATAACATGTCAGTGCTGCGCCCCCCGCAGGGCTCAAACTCACAAACCCATGAGTCAGATGAAACCAAGGGTTGGACGCTTACTGAGCCACCCAGGCGCCCTGTAACATTATGTACTTTAAACGAATGTGTATCCCCTCTATGTTAGGAGAGTGAATGTTTCACACATGCCCTTGATAACGATTGTGTTTCAATTTTCTGAATCTTGTATCTCCTTACCTATCTTTTTCTTCTAGCTCTATCAGTTTCAGAGAAAAGGGTATTAAAAATCTACCGTTGGTGGTGAAACTTATTTTCGTTATTCTGTCAAGTGTAGATTTATTTTTAGTCTCTGTTGTCAGGTGTAGATTCAGGACTATTATAAACTTCTTGGTAGTCTCTTTGACTCTAATAATGTTTTTTGCTCTAAAGGTTATTTTGCTAATGTTAATAGTGTTTGTGACAGTTAATTTTATGTGTCCATTTGGAAGATCTTTTTGGATGAGTTAAAATTTAAATCCGTGAACTCTGACTAAAGCAGATTGTCTTTTATAACGTGAGTGGACTTCATCCAATCTCTTGTAGGTCTGAATAGAAGGAAAGGACTGGCAAGAGAGAATTCTTTGGCAGACTGCCTTCACACTTGATTTGCACCATCCTCTCTACTGAGTGTCCAGCCTCCCTGCCCACACTGAGATTTTGAGCTGGACACGCTCCATAATCACATATGCCAACACTTTATAGTAGATCTCCTTCTACATATGTACACATATCCTATTGGTCCTGTGTCTCTGGATGACCTGGACTAAAACATAACAACAGCTTTTAAAAATTTATTAGGTATCTTTTTTCCCATTTCCTCCTGGAAATGGCGGTCTCCTGCAAATGGTGGCCTTTTAGAAATAGCAAATAGCTGTTTTGTTTTACCTTTTCATAAATCAAGACTTCTGTTTTTTAACCATTACGTTTTGTCTGTTTATATTTTCTGTGACTGTGACCATGGATCTGATTTTTGTGTTTTGTTTTTACAGTGACTGTTCTTTATTCTTTGCTTTTTCCTCCCCTGTTCTCTTCCTGCTTTTTGTCAAATTGATTGTTTTCTTCTTCCAAAAGTTAAAATGGGCCACAGAAAAATCTGGATTCTTATAAGTAAAAACCTCTTTTCTTTAATAACGGAACTTATGATACAAAATGACCTTTAAAATTTTTCCATTTGATATTCTTGGTGTTGACTTCCACAGGACATGTGAGAACATCCTCAGTTTTTTAGCTAATAACCTATGAAAAGCTATTTGGTGTTTTTTGCTATCCTTGGTGTGATAAACTGCCCTGTTCAACATTGTAGCCACTAGGCATGTATGGCTATTTAATAGAAACTATTAATTTAATTAAACTATTAATTTAATTAATTATATGTATTGTGTGTTTAAAAAAATTTTTTTTAATGTTCATTTTTGAGAGGGAGAGAGACAGAGCATGAGCACGGGAGGGACAGAGAGAGAGACACACACACACAGAATCCAAAGCAGGTTCCAGGCTCTGAGCTGTCAGCACAGAGCCCGACACGGGGCTCAAACTCAGGGACCTCGAGATCATGACCTGAGCCGAGGTCAGATCCTTAACAGACTGAGCCACCCAGGCACCCCTTATGTGTGTGTGTGTGTGTGTGTGTTTAATGTTTATTCATTTATTTTTGAAAGAGAGAGAGCACAAGCAGGGGAGGGGCAGAGGCAGAGGGAGACACAGAATCTGAAGCAGGCTCCAGGCTCTGAGCTGTCAGCACAAAGCCTGATGCTAGCCAGAACCCACCAACTGTGAGACCATGACCTGAGCCTAAGTCTGACGCTTAACTGAGTCACCCAGGCACCCCATTTAATTAGTTACATTTAAATACATATTTAAAATTCACTTGTACTAGCCACATTTCATGCACTCAGTACCTCCACTTGGTCAGTGACTACTATTTTAGACAGTGCAGATTATAGAACATTTCTATCATTGTAGAAAGTTGTATTGGATAGGAGGTGATAAGCCTATCATAGTACTGTAGTTTCATACATCTTGGAGCAGAGCTATTTGAGAGACTGCCTCATGTTGCAGAATTTAGACCTGACAATCTATAGCAGCATTCTTCCAGCGTCTTCTGCTCCTGTGGTGAATAGTGACCAGCATGGGGAGCAATGCCCACTATGGAGGTTATTGGGGGCTCCTGCCAGTGTACCCAGACTCTGGGCTTGGTGCCCACAGGACATTGGAAGTAATTTAAATGGGAGTAACAGCTTAGGGAGTGATGGTGATAACAGGGACTGAGGTGTTAGCTTCTGTACAATAGTGGTCTTGATCTTCTGAATGGAGTGGGGAGGCCAAGAAAGGCTGAAGCATTTCCAGTGGAAACCAGATTGCAAAGGGTTGGGCATGGACCAGACTGGGCTGTAGCATTTGGTATTCCTTTGAAGCTTTGACCTCCCAATCTTGTTGTTAGACTGGTTTAGGTCTCATCTGAACCAGCTAGTTAGGAGGTCTGCCCTGAGCCTGTTGCACTGCTGGCAAAAGTGATCAACAGCTGCAGTTTAGAACTAATTTAGGGGGGCATTGGCAGAGAACACCATGCTGGCCACCATCTGCCCCTGCATATCCTGGACGGGCAGGTGAGACTCTTTCTCTAGCTCAGGCAACATGTAACATTAACACCTATGTGCCCATTCATTGCAGGGACAGCTTTGCTTCTTGAGGAAGGAGAAACTGAGAAAGTCCAAGCTCTTTGCTTCTTTATTACTCCAGCGTCCGAGAAAAGAAAATTCCTCCCTTAACTTTTTCATTGTCAGTGGTGTTAGCCAGGCTCGTATTTACCTGGATCGCATTCTTCCATGTTTCAGCTGCTCAAATTTCTGTTTTTACCTTGGCTTGTGCTCAACTTCAGTGCAGAGCTGACAAAAATGATTTCCCACCCACTGATTTCCTCATAATTCATTTCTTCCACACTTTGTTGGTATCGTCAAATTTTTTGCAAGTCATAAAGTCAAAGTTTGGATTCCCCACTGGTATCTATTGTCACCTTCAACTTCAGCAGTGTACTAAAGAAACCAAAGTTTTCTTTCAGGATGTCATCATCTGTATCTTCCTTAAAGTTTCATCGTTGTGTCAGGTGCCGTGGCAAGCGCGGGAGTGCAAGATGCAAGATAGGTTCGTGATTTGCCCTCACGAAGTTGTCCCAATGGGGAGACAAATAGTTGAGAGAAAAGGTGTATCCTGCTTTGCATTTGTTTGACTTCGTTCTTCTTTAAATTTGACATGTGAACATACACTATTTCAACAGTTCATGTATCTGGAAAACAAATGTACCCAAACTAGGAGGAAGGCGAGGAAGGATTTAAGAACTGCGCAGAACCCCAATCTGCCATATAGGGGAGTGGCAGAATTGAAAGAAGCTGCTCCTGTACAACTCTGGAGGGCAAGAGAGGGCGTGGGGCCACCCAGCAAGTCTCTCCAGGAACTTGGCGGTAAGCCCGGTGTTGGCCAGGCTTCCCGCACTCACCACTCTACCCCAGCGTGGGCGTGGCCTCGGCGCAGAGCCACGGGCGCGCCCAGCGTGGCTCCGCCTCAGGCGCGCGGGTCGGCCGGCTCGGAACTACCGTTCCCAGAAGGCCGTGCGAATCCGGGAGGGAAGCGGCGGCGGTGGCAGGAAGGGCGCGATCGGCGGCCGCGGCTGCCCTGTCAGTGATCGGTCCGGCAGTCTCCGGTCCCGGGACGGGGGACGCGGCCCCGAGCGGCCCGTGCAGCCCCGGGCGTCAGCCGGGGCGAGCCGGTGGCTCCTCCCGCCGAACGGGCCGGGGCGGGATGTAGGGCGCTGGGCGCGGAGGCCGCCGGCGCGGCGGGGTGTGCGCGGAGGGCGCGCCGAGGATGGAGAGAGCGATGGAGCAGCTCAACCGCCTGACGCGTTCGCTGCGCCGCGCGCGCACCGTCGAGCTGCCCGACGGTGAGCGGGCAAGGGGGCTCGCCGTGTCGGGGCGGCTGTAGGGGGCCGGAGGGCGGGGCTGGGGCGCGGCTAGGTCGGGTGAAGAAACTGACCCGAAGCCGAGAAAATGTCCACAGTTACTTTCCTTAGCTGGGAGGGGCCAGGCTGGAACCCGCGGCCGCCCCTCGCCCGCGGCTCCCGCCCTGGCAGATGGGAGTTTGCGGGAGGTCTGGGCTCGGCGGGGCCCTGGTGCTGGAAGAAGCAAGACCGAAGTGTCTCCCGACTGTCGATTTAAGGTTTTAGCAAAGGGGCAGGAATTTCAGTCGGATGGCGGAGACCCGGATCCAGAAAACATTACAGTTGTGGGGCATTTTACAGTCGCTGCTAGTTGGGGGTAGAGAGATGCATCAAAACAGTATTATTTGCTTTAAGTTGCAGAGCGGGCATTAAGTAGTCTTTCTTTTCTTTTTGGGAAATGTAGAGCACTGCTGTATTTTGATGGTAAACAGATAAAAGGGTGTCAGATACCACACTTGTACTCCTAAAGTACTGTTTGTGTATGTAGGTATGTATATGTGTATACTTTAAAGATACGCGTGCCTGCCTGCCTTCTTCATTTATTCATCAGATTTAAGAGTGAGTTGAGGACCTTCCCCAGAGAGGAATAAGGCATGACCCTTGTAGTTCCGGGATTTTAGTTCGTTGTGCCAGGGTTTCAGAATGGGTAAAGCACTAGCAATAAAGGAGGTGAGAAAACTGTTGTTTGCAGCCTCATGAATTCCCACCGTTTAGTGGCAGCAGGAGATGGCAGTGCTGCATCTAATAGGCTTTCGGTTCTGTATGCCCCAGCGAGAGAAGGGTTAGGAGGTTATGGCTGGTAATTTTTTTTAATGCGTTGTATTAGTGTATCTTTCATTTTTCAAAACTTTTTTTGAATTGCTGCTGGAGAGGTGACTTGTAGGTTATGGAAGGGGACCTTGGGAGAGAGTCATCAAACAAATAAATGTGGCACTGAGGACTTTGGGGGTAATTTTCACGAAAAATTCCCCCCCTAGTCTCTATTTAGGATTAAGAATAGGGATGATTTGTGTGACTTTCTGAAAAATGATTTTCTATTTGATATTCTGCTAGTATGAAGTAGTTGACTGAAAATAATGAATGATGTCAGTAACTAGACTTCTAGCTTGAACTTCTACATTCTGTGTTTTCTTTCCAGCTTCTACTTTGAGTCCATTTCTTAGGTGCTGTCCTCACTCATTTTCCACAAATTATGGGCGTAGGCTGATGAAGAACACAGCACGTACAGTTGAATTAACCAGGCACTTGTGTTGCTTAGTTTAAATTCCACTATATTTTACACAAATATGATTTAGAAGACTTTGATAATGTATCCTGCTCCGAAAAGTAATGTATTTTCATTGTAGAAAATTTCAAGAAGAATAATTTAAAAAATCTGTTATTCTACCATTTAGTAATAAAGTGTTAGTATTTTATTTCCTTTTCTTAGTGTTTTTTTCTCTTTATCAAATTAAGAACCTACTGCATATAGTCTTTTGCTTTTAGAAAATATCACATTTTTTATGTCTTTAAATATGCCTAATGACTTTGCAGCATTTCACAGGATACATGTAACAAATATTGACTCTCATTTTTGTTTTGATAATAGATTTTATGAGGAGCAACTTTGTAGTTTTAAAGTCTTAGCCTTCCTCTAAATATTTCCTTAGGATTAATAAGTGGGAGAAAAATTATAGATCTAATTACATCGACATTTTTAAAGCTCTGAGTTATCACCCTCCCATAGAAAGTTTCACCAATGGTCTAGAGTCCTTGGAAACTAGAGTAGTAAGTAAAACTAAAACATTTCTCTCATGTTGCTAGGCAAAAGTGACATCTTGCTTACATTTGTTTCTGTTTCATTGTAATAATTTGTTCATCTTTTTCCTTTAGTTTGTCTTTGTCCCTAAGTTCTGATGTATCTTTTTGAATTTTCTGAGCTTGGCTCTTTCAAGTATGTAATATATGTGTGTGTGCATGCGCGCGCGTGTGTGTGTGTGTGTGTATGTATTGCATTCTGGTTACAAAAATCCAGCTTGTTGTGCTTGCATTTTAAAAGCTGCAGAATTAAGTCCTGAGATCTCTCTAAATTTAGAAAATAATCAGATACTGTACTTATTTTGCCATGTTAGAATTCAGTGATCAATAAACGTCTAATTGGAACACAATATTAAGGTTGGAAAGTTTTTAATCTTTTACTCTAAAATTAACTTTGTTGCATAGGATTAAACTGCGTATTTGATTTACTGAAACTGGATTCTGGTAGAACACATTTATGTTTCCTTGGGATGATGAAAACCTGAGTATCGCCACTAAGTAATACCACTAAGTAATGGAGTGCAGGTTGTTCAATCATCCTGGGCAGGGCTAACATTGGAATATTCTTGTGAGAGAGGAAGTGTAGAGAAAGAAATTACTTTAGGGATGTGGATTCTCAGTGGACGTTAAAAAATTGGTTTATATTGTTTGTTTATGTGGAAAAAATAGTCCTAAACTACTGAATTTACAGTGAATTTGTTTAGTAAAATAATAGAACTTGAACCCATATTAGCATATATTTGAATGATGATTAGGGTGATTATCAGTTTTTATTTTTTATTTTTTAAAATATTTTTAATGTTTATTTTTGAGAGAGAGAGAGAGAGAGAGAGAGAGAGACAATATGAGCGGGGAGGGGCAGAGAGAGGGGGAGACACAGACTCTGAAGCAGGCTCCAGGCTCTGAGCTGTCAGCACAGAGCCTGACATGGGGCTGGAACCCACGAACCATGAGATCATGACCTGAGCTGAAGTCTGGCTCTTTTTAGTATCTGTGCTGCTGAAGAGAGCACTGAAGTCTGGCTGTTAACCAACTGAGCCACCTAGGTGCCCTGTGATTATCACTTTTTAAAAAATCACTCCCATTTGATGGTTTTATAGAGAAATTGTAAATAATATAATGAACCTGAGCTCCCTGTTCTTAAAGGATTTCCTTTTAGTTGTAGAGTTCTGGAGCTTTATCAATTGATCAAAATGGTCACCATATCTGATAAACTGAGATTAAACTCTTCTTATCACTCTGAAAACTTTAATTATATGCCTAATTCTTAACGTGTCTTCATGAGTGTGGGGAATGAAGCATGTGACAACAAATTTTGTTCTTTCCTTTTTTTTTTTTGTAATGTTTACTTATTTATTTTTGAGAGAGTGAGTGAGCTGTGGAGAGAGAGGGAGTGAGAGAATCCCGAGCAGGCTCAATCCCATGACCTTGACATCAGGACCTGAGCCGATATCAAGAGTCAGATGCTCAACTGATTGAGCCATCCAGGCGCCCCTGTTCTGTTCTTTCATAGTATACTATTTCCTGGATAGTCTCCTTCTAGCATCATAGTTGTGGTTATATTTATTTCCTCATACTTTTAGTGTATGTGAACTGAATTTTTATAAGGTTATATGTGACTTAAAAAGTAAGATCTACATCTGAATTTTACCTAAATAAATACCCTTTAAATAAAACCCATGTGAACCTATGATGCTCATTCATGGTCACTTAAAATTATGTACTAACTTGACTTAAAAATTTTAATTCAAAATAAGGGTATTTCCTTTTTGTGACTTTCTTTATTATGGAGGGACTTAATGAAATTGTCATGGTTTGGAAGTTCAGATGTTTATTAGGGCGTGTATCATATGAGAGAGAAAGAATGTTGCCATGTCAAGGGAGGCTTAGTGCCTTGTTTTTCAGCTCCAGGTGGTGACTCACTGATAGTTAATGAGAATAATTTATTGCAGTCAGCATTAACAAAAAAATTGAAATAGAAGAGAATAAATTAGAGTGTATTGTGCATAAAAGAATAAGTATGTAGGCCTTTTGTTTACTGTATGTAGTATACTGGGTGCACTGTAAGGTTTTTACTGTAAGGGCTGTGGACTCAGCCAGCTTTGAGTTTGAACTGAGCCCCTTACTGACACCATCACACAGCTTGTTACTTAATGTAGTGCTCAGTTTTTTCATTTGCAAAATGCAGGTAATAATAGTACTTCCTTCATAAGATGGTTGTGAGGTTAAAAGAGATGATGTATATAAAGTGTTTAGAACAGTGCCTTTAAGATTATGTTTTAGGGGCTCCTCCTGGGTGGCTCAGTTGGTTGAGTTTCGACTTTGACTCAGGTCATGATCTCAGGGTTTGTGAGGTCGAGCCCTGTGTTGGGCTCTGTGCTGACAGCTGGGATCCTGGAGCCTGCTTTGGATTCTGTGTCTCCCTCTCTGTCCCTCCCCCGCTTGCACTCTGTCTTTCTCTCAAAAATAATAAACATTAAGGGGTGCCTGGGTGGCTTAGTCAGTTATTTGACTTTGGCTCAGGTCATGATCTTAGTAAGTCTGTGACTTAGAGTTCTGCGTTGGGCTCTGTGCTGATCAGCCTGGAGCCTGGTTCAGACTCTGTGTCTCCCTCTCTTTCTGCCCCTCCCCAACTCGCTCCCTCGCTCTCTCTCAAAAATGAATAAACATGAAAAACAATTAAAAAATATTTAAAAAAATTTAAAAAACCCAAAAGATTATGGTTTAAAACGTGGGCTGTTACGATTAGGATTTATTATTATTATTATTTTTTTGTAGTGAAAATGTTGCATCTGCATGCTGAATTTGTGAATAGTCCTGACTAGAACTAAATTGCTTTTCATGGATATACTTACAAATAGTGAAATAACGAGCAAAGATGTGAAGAAATGGTGATAACTTTTTTCCTTCTCAGTTATATATTTCTTCAGTATATATTTCTAAATATGTAAACTGCTTTTTTCAAACATAATCACAATATTATTGTTAGAGCCAACACAGTTGGCAATAATTTCTGTTATCATCAAATACCCAGTCCATATTGAGTTTTCTTCTCTCAGAAACATTCTCTTACCGTTGGTTTGTTTGGATCAGTATCCAAAGTCCACATACTACATTTGGCTGATCATCTCTTAAGACTCTTTTAATGATAACAGCCCCCCCGTTTTTTTTTACACCTTCTTATTTCTAAGTAATTTTAGACTTAGAGAAAAAAATGCATAAATAGCACAGAATTTCCATGCACCCTTAAGTCAGTGTCCCATAATGTTCATATCTTGTACAGCCATAGTACTGTTGTCAAAACTAAGGAATTAACATCGGTGTAATGCTGTTAACTATGTTACAGGCTTTATTAGAATTTGACAAGCGTTCTCAACAATGTCCTTTTTCTATTTTAGCATCCAGTTGGTGATACCATATTGCATTTAGTTGTCCATGTTTCCTTAGCTTTCCCAAACTGTGATAGTTCTTCAAGCTTCTCTTGAATTTAATGGCCTTGAGACATTTTTTAATGCTTATTTATTTATTTTGAGAGAGGGAGAGAGAGAGAGAGAGAGAGAGACAGAGTGCGTGCATACGTGCACATCCATACGTGCACATCCATGTGTGTGATGGAGGGACAGGGAGAGAGGGAGAGACAGAATCCCAAGAAGGCTCAGTGCTGTAAGCACAGAGCCCAACAAGGGGCTAGATCCCATGAACTGTGAGATCATGACCTGAGCCAAAATCAAGAATCAGACGTTTAACTTCCTGAGCCACCCAGGCACCCTGGGCCTTGAGACTTTTTAAGAAGACTGCTTGGATGTTATGTGGAATTCCCCTTAATATGGGTTTGTCTGATATTTTTTTCATGATGTGCTTTTTATAAAAAAACGTGGGTTATATATCAGAGGCTACATGATACTACATGATACTGATATGTGTTATATCTGGTGATGTTACCCTTTATCAGTTGATCAAGGTGATTATCAGCTGGGTTCTCCACTGTAAATTTACTATTTTCCTTTGTAATTAGTCAATATTTTGGGAAGATACTTTGATACTCTGCAAATACCCTTTTCTTCCTGAAACTTAACTCATTAATTTAGTATTAGCATTAATGTTTTAAGGGCTAAATGGTCATTGTCAGAGTTACTTCTCTGTAAATAACTCATAAAAAAACATAAATGCATTGAATTGAGAAACGACCACTAGTAATATGTAAAAATAAATCCAAACATTGCTGAAATTTATGTAAGTATAATCTATCATAGATATTGTTGACATTTAACCTGTTCTTTTGGATCACACTTCTGTGAACTTACTCTATACAAGATATAAATGAAAATGTGAATAGTGTAAAGTAATAGGGAAAATTAAGACTTAAATTTCATAAAATAGGGGCGCCTGGGTGGCTCAGTCGGTTGGGCGTCCGACTTCGGCTCAGGTCATGATCTCACTGTCTGTGAGTTTGAGCCCCGTGTTGGGCTCTGTGCTGACAGCTCAGAGCCTGGAGCCTGCTTCAGATTCTGTGTCTCCCTCTCTCTCTGCCCCTCCCCTGCTCAAGCTCTGTCTCTGTCTCTCTCAAAAATAAATAAACATTAAAAAAATTTTTTTAAATAAATTCAATTTCGTAAAATATAGTTTCATAAAAGCTTCTAAAATAATTTCTTTTGTTTTAATGTTGGCAAGAAGCAAGTACTATGTATATTTAATGTTTTAAAATTATTTTAGCATATATATCTATAATGCCCATATATACTTAAAATTTCCCCAAACTACATGTAAGTTTGGTAAAACATGAAGTTGATAAACACATCTTTGGAAGTAAAAGAAATTTCTTTTGTAAAGCTACAGAAACTAATATGTATCTCATTTTCCCCATCACATCCAGAAGCTAATAAGCACTTTGGTGATGATTTAAAGGGACTGAACATTATGATAAAAAGTTCTAAAAAAAAAAAAAAAAAAGTTCTGCATTGCTGCAAATTTTGCAATACGTCTGGTATTGTGCACTTTTTAAAATTTAAGTTTATTTATTTATTTTGAAAGAAAGTGAGAGAGCCAGGGAGGAGCAGAGAGAGAGGGAGAGAGCTTCCCAGGCAGTCTCCGTGATGTCAGCACAGAGCCCACCTCTTGGCTGGAACTCATGAACTGTGAGATCACTACCTGAGCTGAAACCAGGAGTCAGATGCTCAACTTCAACCAACTGAGCCACCCAGGAACCCCTCTGTACTATCTTTAACCTTCTTCCACCTCTTGTTACTTTTTATATGGAATTAGAAAACCTCTAAAGTAGTCTTAAGTATCTTTGGAAGAAAACAGATAAATTAATTCTGTTTTTTGTATTGTTTTTGTTTTTTACTCAGATAATGAAACTGCTGTTTATACATTAATGCCAATGGTTATGGCTGATCAACACAGGTGAGTGCCTATTTAAATTGTTTTTTTTTTTTAACATTTATTTATTTTTGAGAGAGAGAGAGAGAGAGAGAGAGAGAGAGAGAGACAGAGACAGAGCACAAGCAGGGGAGGGGCAGAGAGATAGGGAGACACAGAATCCGAAGCAGGCTCCAGACTCTGAGCTATCAGCACAGAGCCTGATGTGGGGCTCGAACTCAAGAACCGTGAGATCATGACCTGAGCTGAAGTCGGACGCTCAACTGAGCCACCCAGGCACTCCATGCCTATTTCACATGTATACTTTTTGTTTAAATGAGTAAGGGAAGTACATAAATTTACCTAAATGTTGTGTACACTTACATGCACACACACACAAACGTACACACACAGTTTGGACATGGATGTTGTCCTGGGGCATGTTATTTAACCTCTGTTATAATTTACTGTCTGTGAAATAAAAACCAAAATTTTCCAAGATCCGTATCACCTGTAAAATTCTATGGTAAGAGATTTTCTGAATGAATTGTCAGCTATTAAGTCAGGTATTTGGTTGGTCACTGACAGAAAAACACTGTGATGGGTTCAGTTAGAAGTCACTACTGATCTTTATAGCAAAAGGTTAGGGCTGATGGACAACTTACTTCCCTAATGTTCTACTTTGATGTTCTTTTTATTTGGTGCGTATGAGACACAGTTATCTGACTAGATGTTGAGATGTTTACACTTATAGCAGACATTTCTGCTGTGGTTAGCCATTGGATAGTTTGGTGTAATAAGAAAGTGACAAGGGAACTATTTTGCAGTAGTTTACAATGTAAAAAATTTTTTGCTTTAAACTTCCTGTCTTATGCAACTAAAACATATTTTACTCTGATTTTTCTTATTTGGCTATGATTAATACAGATAAGCCATACTTTTTGCAAGGGGATTAGCCATCCCAAGAGTCTTTCTTAATCTAGGGAGAACTGAAGCCAATTTAGGTTTCCTCAGAGCAGATGATATAGATCAGTAGATGAAGAAACCTTCAACACCAGTTTATAGGTCAGTGCAGTTGGTTTTTGGATAAAATGTTGCTGGCTACCATGCTATGCTTAGAGAATAGTGCTTTCTTTCTTGGTTGTTGGGGAACAGAGCTTTTTGGATAATTGTTAAGAGTAACTGAAGAGTTATTAACTTGAGTTACTATGTTTTTAAAAGCATGTTTTTTAACATATTGACTCTTACTAATTTTCTTTGGTGTAGGTCTGTTTCTGAGCTACTATCAAATTCGAGGTTTGATGTCAATTATGCATTTGGACGTGTGAAAAGAAGCTTGCTTCACATTGCAGCAAAGTAAGAAAAAAGATATTGTGGATTAAAGTCTGATCTAGAGTAATGATCAGTAAGTTCTGGATCATTGTTATCCTACAGTAGTTTTGGGGAAAGATGAGAATAGACTGCTGAATGGTTGTTTATTCTGTTTACAGCATAGTATGCTATGTTTGTATTCTTTCTCTAGATAACCTTGAGATCAGACTCAAGTCTCACATCTACTGTCTTAGCTTGTTTTAGATCATATCAGTAGGTTGCCTTTCCTGGATGTATTTAGGAGGGTACATTCACTTATTTATAGCAGCACTATCAACAATAGCCAAACTATGAAGAGACCCCAAATGTCCATCGACTCCTGAATGGATGAAGAAGGTGTGTTATATATACACAATGGAATATTACTCAGTCATCAAAAATAATGAAATCTTGCCATTTGCAGCAACGTGGCTGGAGCTAGAGTGTATTATGCTAAGCCAGATAAGTCAGTCAGAGACAGACAAATACCCCATGATTTCACTCATAAATGGAATTTAAGAAACAAAACAGATGAACATATGGAAGGGGAAAAAAGAGAGAGGGAAACAGATCGTAAGAGTCTTAATGATGGAGAACAAACTGTGGGACATGGAGATCAGTGGGAGAAGAGCTAGATGGGTGATGGGTATTAAGGAGGACACTTCCGTTATGATGAGCACTGGGTGTTATATGTAAGTGATGAATCAATGAGTTCTATTCCTGAAACCATATTGCACTGTTAACTAGAATTTAAATAAAAATTTGAAAAGGAAAAAAAAGGTTATATTCACTGTAATCTTTTTCTTATCCTACCAGTATGAAATTTTATATGTTAACTGCTCACAGAGCCGTTGGCTTTATATTTTTTACTTAGGTCTGAGAATGATTTTTATCCATAGTCTTCAATATGTAATCAATCACTCAGTTAGTTGACATCTAACTTCCTTTCAAGAGTTAGGTAAATGTGTTAAAATTAATTTTTCATTATAAATTTGGCTTCTGGAAGTACTATGTGGTTTTTTGTGTGTGTTAATACTTTATTTTGATTTATTTGAATACCTTCGTAGCTTTCATAGTAGAATGTACCATCTTGAAAGTAGAGGATATTTACTATTTGTGACGGAAGTTAAATCAAATTGTAAGTTAATAATGGACCTCAAAAATAATGTGTTTACTAGAGCTTTTTGTTTTTTAATTAAGTTATGTCAACTGTGGCTATTCATTGAATGTATCTGAACTGTTTTTAATACTGTTTTAGTTGTGGATCGGTGGAATGCTTGGTTCTGCTCTTAAAGAAAGGAGCGAATCCTAACTATCAAGATATTTCAGGCTGTACGCCCCTTCATTTGGCAGCTCGAAATGGGTAAATATTTTGTTTCCTTGAGAAGCTAAGTTGCATTATCAGTTATGTCTAACAGTATTCAAGGCACTCTTGATGATTTTGTTTTTTGACCATTATTTGCCTTGGAAAGTGGGTTGTGGGTCTTATATTCAATTTTTAAAGAACTATCGTATTTAATAATTTATTACATTGTTTACTAATATTTTTTCTTGAAAATACTCTTGTTGAGGTTCATTTTTACTTGTATTATAATGACATTTTATTTTCTGAAAAGCAGAGTTGTCACCTCTTTGTTTTGGTATCCCTTTTCCTGATAATTTTTTCCCGTGTCTAATTTCATACCTTATTTTCCAAATTACTTGTTTAGTTAGTTTTATTAATGAAGTTAAAGATAGAGTAAATATATTGTACCTAGCTTATTTATAATTTTTTGAGAATGGGCTGTCTTATAGTCAGCTTTCTAAGTGAGGCTAGCTAACTCATTTCAGGGCCAAGGTTGTGTTTTCTTTTAATTATGACAAAAAGCTTTCTGAATAAATAATGTGTTTACTAGCCTTCCTTTTGAATTTTTTATTAAATAAATTTATTCCCATTGTAAAACTAGTATTTCCAAAATGTAAGTATATTTTTGCCTTTTTTGGATAACTTTGGTCATCATTATGAACATCTTTATGTTATTATGTGCTATTTTAAACTTTACTTTTTATGGTTTTCATTTTCCTTTTTTTGTTGTTGAAAATTTCAGATGTCACATCTTTGTGTCTGCCTCTACCACTGTTTTTTACTTCTTAAAATTCTCTTGGACTGCAAAACCATATCAAATGGCTGAAATTATGTTTAAAATGAAAAAAAGTAGTTTTGACTCAGGACTTGAGGAATTTACATTTATAAACATGTTTCAAACGCTATAAAGTTTATTCCCATGTGTCTCTTTGATTACTCTTGAAAATATTTTTGTTTGCTCTTTTGATCTGGGATTCTAGGTAGTTGAGGTAGCTGCCTAACTGAGATAGATATGGGGCTAAAATTGTACACTGCATCATTCTGAGACTAAATTTTTGCATATAAAGGATTAAAGTGGAACCAAAAATACAAAAATCATAGTGACGTCTAGGTTGGACCAGGGGAAGGCTTGGTCCTTTGACACTGACTGTTCCGTTCCATTTCCTGATTTAGCATGTGAACTAGTTGTCCACTGTTCTGGTAGGTAACACTGTGCTGATCAAAGAGCTGTTTTTATAATAATTAGCCACATTAGATATGTTTGTAGGGTGTCACGCTCAAGGTCATAGATCTTGTTGAATTCATTCCTTGCTGAATTGATGTCAGATCTGGATACATTATCCCAGGTGTTGGTGGGATAGTAACAAAGCTCTTTAAAAAAATTACACATTAAGGGGTACCTATGTGGCTCAGTCGGTTAAATGTCCATTGACTCTTGATTTCAATTCAGGTCATGATATTGCAGTTTGTGAGATCAAATCCTGCCTAGGACTCTATTCTGACAGAGCAGAGCCTGTTTGGAATTCTCTCTCTTCCTCCCTCTCTGCCCCTCCCCTGCTCTCTTTCTCTCTCTCTCTCTCTCTCTCAAAAAAAAAAAAAAATTACAAATAAAAAATATCTCAGTACTCTATCTCAACAACTGTAAGTGAGAGGACACATCATTACACACTGGGGATAAAATGTCTACTGCCATTGTAGTCAGAGACCTAGGTCATTTAGGAGACCGTTACTTTTTTTTTTCCCCTAGCTTTGTTGAGGTATAACTAACAAAATTGTAAGATATTTAAAGTGTACGTCATGATGATTTGGTAGATCTATGCATCGTGAAAGGATTCCTTTCATTTAGTTAGTTAACACATCCATCATTAACACCTCACATATTTATCTTTTTTGCTGGGGGGATGTGTGGAAACATTTAAGTTGGAGAGCTTTAAGTTTAAAAGACGAAGAAATACAACAGAAATTACTTGATTCACATGGCAAATCCGTGAGGAAAGAAGGAATAAGAAGAGTTTGTAACCCTAACATAACATCTGATTTGGATGCCTTTCTATTTCTGTGAAGATTAATTTTGATATTTAATACTTAACTACTTTCTTTTTTATTACTGGGTACCTTGTACATTTTAGACTTGTTCCGTAAATGTTTGCTGAGTGACTTGAATGCATGTTACTTCCTGTAGCTGCTGCTGTTTTCAAAAATACTTTTTATTACAATTTCTTCGAGTTCAGATTTGTCTAGACTGAAGCAGAAGTCTTTGCCTTTTGCTCATATGTCTGTTTTTGGGGTTTAGTTTTTTGTTTTGTTCCCTCAGTTATCGTCAGATGAGTAGTATAATTCTCTTGGCCTGCTTTAGCAGTCCTCTCTGTAACCAGTGGTGCTGGGTACATTAGTACTGAATTGCCCTCCTTTCTAGTGGAAGACCCATTAAGCTACCACAGACCACTTGGATGATTGGTCTTTGTGTCATTTGGGTTACCATAAGCTTCCTATAATTATTGCAATATTGGGGCTGGAAAATAGTTGCTTCCTGTACAGGAGGATCCAGGGTTGCTCATGATTATATGAGATTATTAAAAGAGAAGACTTCAAAATTGTTGGGAATTCTTAGGTTGCATGTTGCTCAGATTTGAAATACGATTTTTTTCTTTATTTTTTTGGGCTGTGTTGTGAGCTCATAAAGGGCAGAGCCTGTGTGTTAATTAATATTTTAGCTCTAATTCTTGGCAAAATTGGTGCTCATTTAGTGGGTTGTTTTGACTTACTGAGATTCTGGAAAGTAGCAATAATGATTGTTAAGTAAGAAAACATAATTTCTCTCATATTACTCTTTTACAATTCATTTTTGAAGGGGAGCATTATGGATTGCTGTTTTTCTACATCAACAACCCCTCCCCCCCCAACACCTCCTTGGGACTGTTTCCCTGGCCCATTCCCATGGAAGTGTTTATTTTGTCAATAGGCCAGTGGTCCAAGACAGCTTGAAGATGTTTTAGAAATCCAGCAATATGGGTATAGACAGACACGCAGACACACATTTTAAACAATGTATTCATAAAAACTTTTTTTTTTTTTTTAATTTTTTTTTTCAACGTTTATTTATTTTTGGGACAGAGAGAGACAGAGCATGAACGGGGGAGGGGCAGAGAGAGAGGGAGACACAGAATTGGAAACAGGCTCCAGGCTCTGAGCCATCAGCCCAGAGCCCGACGCGGGGCTCGAACTCACGGACCGCGAGATCGTGACCTGGCTGAAGTCGGACGTTTAACCGACTGCGCCACCCAGGCGCCCCTCATAAAAACGTTTTTAATGTTTATTTATTTTTGAGAGAGAGACACAGAGTGTGAGCGGGGGAGGGACAGAGAGAGAGAGGGAGATACAGAATCCAAAACAGGCTCCAGGCTCTAAGCTCTCAGCACAGAGCCGGATGCGGGGATTGAACTTGGGAACCATGAGATCATGACCTGAGCCAAAGTCGGACGCTTCACTGACTGAGCCACCCAGGCGCACCAACAATGTATTCATTTTAATAAGACTATTTGGTCTGTTGTCTTAGGATTATGGAGGATTTATTTCCTAAGATTTTCATAACCATGTGTTAGATAAAGGAACTTTGTAAATGTTTGAACTTACAAGTTTACTCAGAACTTTCTTTCTTTTCTTTGATTATAATGCTGATTTTAAATGACATTTAACTTCATTTCAGATACAGAAACCAAAGCAAGAAAAGTAATTTGTTCTCTGTTAAAAAATATTTATTCAGTTAATAAAAAGCTTAGCTGTTAACTTATAAATAAGATTGAATAATTAATCAATTAATCATTTTATTGAGGTTCATTGAGAGCACCTAGCTGTGCTTTTTGAGTTTATTTAAGAAATATACAGTCTAAGGCATGAAGAAATTTATGATCTAATTGAGTAAATAATAATATATACACATACATACTCTATATATTATATACTTTGTATATATCATATACAGCATTATATATGTAGTGTACTAATGTTAATATTATGTATATATTATATTACATATGACATATAGTACATAATATGCTATTATGTGTACACTGTTACATATTTTTTATATGTATAATTGTTCATTCAACCAGATCGTAAACTTCTTCATGCTATGGATTATATCTTATTTCCTTAATTTAGTGTTGAGCATTGTCAAGCATTTATATATGTGTGTGTGTATGTGTGGGTATAAAATGTGTATTATAAATATATTGTGTGTGCATCACTTTTGGTTTCTAAAGCATGAATTTTCTTTAGTGAAGAGGAAATGGAGATTGAATAGTCACTGGGAATGGATCAGGCTAAGAGCAAACATTGTGAGCAAAATGAAATCGATAGGCAGTTTGTAAGAGGACAGAGGACTTAAACAGATATTTCTACATAGAAGATCTACAAATGGCTAATAAGAACATTAAAAGATGCTCAATATCACTAATTATTAGGGAAATGCAAATCAGAACTACAGTGAGATGCCAACTCAAACTCATTAGTATGGCCATCAAAAAAAAAAAAAAGCAGAAAATAAGTGTGAGCAAGGATGTGGAGAAAAGGAACCCTTATGCATTGTTGGTGGGATTGTAAAATGGTACAAATGTAGGGGCACCTGTGTGGCTCAGGCAGTTAAGCGTCTGACTCTTGGTATCAGCTCAGGTCATGATCTCATGGTTCGTGAGTTTAAGCCCTGCATCAGGCTCTGCACTGACAGTGCAGAACCTGCTTGGGATTCTTTTTTCTCCCTCTCTCTCTGCTCCTCCCTCCTTGCTCTTTGTCTCTCAAAATAAATACGTAAACTTCAAAAAAATGAAAAAAAAAAAAAAGGTCATCATCTCATGGTTTGTGAGATTGAGCCCCATGTGGGGCTCTGTGCTAACAGTGCAGAGCCTCCTTGGGATTCTCTCTGTGCTGTCTCTGCCCCTTCTCTCTCTTTCTCTCTCTCAAAATAAATAAACATTAAAAAAAAAAATGGTATAGATGGCCTGAAAAACAATTTGGTGGGTGCTCAAAAAAAAAAAAAAAAAAAAAAAATAGAATTACCATGTGATCCAGAAATCCCACTTCTCAGTATATATCCAATAAAATTGAAAGGAGGGTCTTAAAGAAGTATTCATACACCCATGTTCATAGCAGCATTAGCTAAAATGAAAGCAATCGAAGTATCCATTGATGGATGAATAGATGAGCAAAATGTGGCAGATATGTACAATGGAATATCATTCAGCCTTAAGGAAGGAAATTCTGACTTATGCTACAACATGGATGAACCTTCAGGGCATTATGCTAAGTGAAATAAGCCAATCACAAAAGGACAAACACTGTCTGATTCCAGTTTTATGAGGTACTTAGATAAACTGTAGAGACATAAAGTAGAATAGTGGTTGCCAGAGGCTAGGGGGAGAGGAAATGGAAAGTTACTGTTTAATGGGTATAGAGTTTCAGTTTTGCAAGATGAAAAAAGTTCTGTGCTTGAATGGCGGTGATGGTTGCACAGTAATATGAATGTACTTCATACCCTTGAACTGTAACTTAAAAATGGTTAAGATGACAAATTTTAGGTTCTGTGTATTTTTCCACAGTAAAAATAACAACAAAAAAAAAGAAATGAAATAGGTAGGGGGATGCATAGATATGCACTTCATTAATTTTATAGTTATGTTCTTATAACTCATCTAAGTATTAACTTTTAAATATCTTGTAATCAAGAATGTAGGATACTAGAACATTGACTTTCATTGTCTTATATTTATTTAATTTTTTTAAAACTTTATTTTTGAGAGAGAGAGAGGGGGGGGGAGGGGCAGAGAGAGTGGGAGACACAGAATCTGAAGCAGGCTCCAGGGTCTGAGCCATCAGCATAGAGCCGGACGTGGGGCTCGAACTCATGAACTGCAAGATCATGACCTGAGCCAAAGTCCTGATGCTCAACTGACTGAGGCACCCAGGCGCCCCATCTTATATTTCTTTAAAAAAATTTTTTTTAATGTTTATTTTTGAGAGAGAGCGAGACAGGGAGAGACAGAGCATGAGTGAGGGAGGGACAGAGAGAGAAGGAGACACAGAATCTGAAACAGGCTCCAGGCTCTGAGCTGTCAGCACAGAGCCTGATGCAGGGCTCGAACTTGGGAATGGTGAGATCATGACCTAGGCCGAAGTCAGGCGCTTAATCAGCTGAGGCACCCGGGCGCCCCACCCCCCATTGTCTTATATTTCTGAGGAAGGTTACTATTCCAAATGTTTAGTCAACAGTAGAAATTTCTTAGCATTTAAAAAAAAAAATTATTGATTTACTTTAACATTTATTTATTATTGAGAGGTAGACACAGAGCATGAGTAGGGGATGGGTAGAGAGAGGGGGAGACACAGAATCTGAAGTAGGCTCCAGGCTCTGAGCTGTCAGCACAGAGCCTGACGCAGGCTCGAACTTAGAAACTGTGAGATCATGACCTGAGCTGAAGTTGGTCGCTTAACCAACTGAGCCACCCAGGCGTCCCGTTTTCCTTAGCATTTTGAATGATAAATTTGTCTTAATGACACGAAAACCTCATTGTACCTTTTCTTTATCCTATTATCTTGAATTATAGAAACAATTTTTCATTTTATTTCATAAGTTATAGTGTTTATTTAAAAAGAGACATTAATATTTGCCACCAACTAATGTTGAGTGTAGTCAGTATTTCAATAAAATAATAGTCATTTACTTATTTTTCTTGTACCAGTTATCTGTGTCTTTTTTTCTTTTCAGGCAGAAGAAATGCATGAGTAAATTATTAGAATACAGTGCTGATGTCAACATTTGTAATAATGAAGGCCTTACAGCAGTAAGTGCTAAGAATTTTATCTGAGAATTTTAAAATACTTTTAGAAAATGATATTGAAGGTGATAGTAATGCAAAGTGCAGTACAAGTGTTTCTGCAAGTTACTTCTTGGTGTTCATGAAGAAGATACAGAATGATTTGAGACCTGATTCTCTGCTGTATTAAGAGTAGTTACGTTTCACTTTGTTTCTCCTATCTCCTTTTTGTTTGTGACCTTTCACTTATTTTGAAGGCTTATTCTTCTAGCTTTTGTCACTGACTTTCAGGACACTTCTTAGAGGCATCTCTGCTCCTTCTTCATAGGAGAGCTGTTTTTTATTAGGTCCTTTAAAATATTTTAATATGTACATGGTAGGAAAATTGGATGGCTAGGCAGAAAGGAAAAAAAAAGACAATGAATGGAATGATCACTCACTGTATCCTGTGCACTCAGAGATAATCACTGTTAATATTTTGGCCTATATCCTTTTAGACTTGTTTATATCTTACCTATGCTAGAATTTTTATCCATTTTGCTATGTCACATAAGTTAATATGTTTTTGATCCATATAGATGTTATAGGGAGGTGGTGTGGGATATTTCTGAAAAGATTGTTGAAATCCAAAAATTTTTTAAAATTTATTTTTATTTTTATTCTAGTGTAGTTAATATGCAGTGTTTTATTAGTTGAAGGTATATAATGTAGTGATTCAATAGTTCTGTACATGAAATAAAAAATTTTAATCATTTTCATTAATGGAACATTATTCATTTTAGAAGTTGAGATAAAATAGAATTATGTGATTATTGAAAAATTGTTTTGAAGTTGTGACAGATGTTAAATTTTATATATCAAATTTACCTTCCTATATATGAGGTGATGGTATTAATTAAGTTGATGGTCAGAATCCTTTCTATTCAGTTTTTATTTTTAATTTCAATACAGTCAACATACAGCATTATATTAATTTCAGGTGCACAGTATAGTGATTCAACAATTTTATATGTTACTCAGTGCTTACCATGATAAGTGTGTGTTTTAATCCCTACCCCCTATTTCATCCATTGCTCCCTCCACCTCCCCTCTGGTAACCATCAATTTATTTTCTATAGTTAAGAGTCTGTTTCTTGGTTTGAAAAAAAAAAATTTTTTTTTTAATGATTTTGGTAGTGTTTTGTAGATTCTAAATCTTTTAATTTGTGGATAAAGAAGAATATTGAGTATTTACATACCATGCCAGTTTTTAAGACCTTTCTGATTAAAAATATTTTTGAAGGTAGGGGGTACTGGGGCATAACAAACAGCTTGCCTAAGATTTACTTTATTCTGTGAATGACTTACTAAAGGTAAAGAATAAGCTCAATCATGATTATTATGTGGAACCCACAATTCCTGTGATAATTCAGATTTTGTTATATATTAACAACATAATGCCGTCTATAAAGAAAAACTGTAGTCTGAATATCTACAAGATGCTTAGTGATATAGTAGCTACCATTTGGGTATTATAAAACTATGGCAATGACGTAGACCTGTCCTTAGGACACTATCTAATATAGGCAAGTTAAGATGTTCAGTGTTAACATAATCTGTTTAATCACATAAGTTTTTATCTGCTAATTTCCCACTCCTGAACGTTAAGGAAGGTAGAGTAGAAAAGTTTTAAAAATCAAATTTTTACTTAAAAAATTATTAGTGCATATATTAAAAATATTTTTTTAATGTTTATTTTTGAGAGAGAGAGAGAGAAACAGAACGTGAACATGAGAGAGGCAGAGAGAGGGAGACACAGAGTCTGAAGCAGGCTCCAGCCTCTGAGCTGTCAGCACAAAGCCCAACACGGGGCTCAAACCCACGAACTGGGAGATCATGACCTGAGCCAAAGTCGGATGCTCAACCGACTGAGCCACCCAGGTGCCCTTGTGCATATATTTAAAGAGTCAAAAGCTTCTACAAAGCTTGTGGTAGAAGAATAGTCTCTGCACTCTTTCTGACTGGAACCAACCTTAATATTCTCTCCTGTGGCCCTGAATAGTATAGTGTGCCTCATCCTCTTGGAAACTATTCTGGCCATGAACCATGATTCTGCCTAGGCCCAGACCACCATGATGGAATTAATTCAACAGCTGGGCCACTTGACTCCATCAGTTGAAGGAAGCTGGGCTGGTGAAAATGTGTTGCTGCAGAACTGAGTAGTTGCCAGCAAATACATGGGACAGTAAAGCCAAGGGCTCCTGAGTTGGAAGAAACCTTGTATGAGGAGCCAAGAGCCCCAAGACTTTTCTTACAGAAGGAGAGAACTGTTGACTCTGTGCTTTCTAGGCTGGTTACCCTCACAAAAGACTTATCATATTTCTTCATTCATTTGCTCTTTCACCAGGAGTTTCTTGAATACCTGCTGTGTGCTGGGCACTTTGATATTGTGGGATACAGCCATGAATATGACTGACTGGTCCTTGTTGTCCCCAAACTTCTAAGGAAGACAGGAAAGTTAACAGGCAGTGGTAACACAGTGTAATGAACATCAACATAGAAAAGGGAGATGCTATGGAAGTCCTAGCAGGGGCCCCATCATCACTTGGGACATTGGAAGACGTATCCCAGGGACATACCACATGAGCTAAGTCCAGAAGGACCAACAGAAGTTAGACTGGTGAATGTCGCGGTTGTGGGGTTGGGAGAGGGGGTGGGGAAGAGAGTTTTGACTCAATGGAATAGACTGATGAAGGCTTAGAGATGAAAGCACGCTACATTAGAGTGGTGAGCTTAACTGGTGTTCAGGTACCCCTGGGGGTTCATGGAAACTTCCCAAAGGACTTTGGCATGGATACTTACAGGGATCACTTTCCAGACCTTTAGCTACCATATGTACTTTTTTCTCAAGATTATGTGCTCAAGAAACATCCTGCAGTAGATATCCTGCCCTTCCCACCTTCACCTTCAAAATCACTCTTCCACCACTTTTTGAATGAAGTACATTTTGTGCTCAGCCATCCTGAATATTGCCAAGGCACATTGTTAAGGGTGGCCTGGGGTAGTGTCAAACAAAAGAGCAATTCAAAGTATTAGTGTGTGCAAAGACTCTGTCACTCAGTACCCACCATAAAATCATGGCAGGATTTTGTAGACTTTTCCCTGCCTTACACATATTGCTGTTAGGGGTGAGGTAATTAAACTGAGTTGGTTTGTTCCAAACTCAGCAAAATTATAAAAGTGAGGCAATAGGAGTGATGGAATATTTGTTTGATTATGTTGCCTATAACGTCCCCCAACCACCGTCTGACAATTCACTGCCTCTAACAGAGGTCTATGAGAGCAAAGCAAAGAACATTAGTAAAAAATACTGAAGGCAGTGTTGACTTAGTTCACCCAGGTGACAAAATCAGGGTGAGACCTGTATCTTACCTGTCTATCTCAGGAAAAGGAGGAAATGGGTAGTGACTGCTAATGGGTACTGGGTGTCTTTTTGGGGAAATGAAAATGTTCTAAAATCAATTGTGGTGACGATGATTGCACAACTCTGTGAATACACTAAAAACCACTAAGGTGTATACTTTCAATAGGTGGATTGTATGGCATGTGAATTGTATGGCATTATACTTCAAATAAATATACATCTATATTGTGACACCCCTCCAAAAAAGGAAACATTCTCTTGACTCTCCTCCCCAACCTTTATAAACTGTTAACTCTGTAGTTAGCTCTTAACTATTTCAATGGATATAAAAATTTAGTTTCCTCAAATCTAAATAATGTACTATTGTTGCTACTTCTTGATTTTTCAGTTTTAGGCATTACCAATTGACTTTATGGAACATAAGGTTATTTGCTCTCTTTTCCAATCCTGCCTCCTTTTATCCCATCATGTATAAGCACTTTTCTGTCACATCTTTCCAATATAGTTGTTGTAATTTTAGTTAGATCATTTTTTAGTATTTTAATATTTAAATTATATTTATACTGTTTATAGTAGTACCAAATAGTTTGTTATAGTTACTTCTCTTTATTACATAGCATTTTGTTTTTCATGGAGTCAAGAATTGCATTAAAAAAAATCAAGATAATTGTAGATTCTTAAGTACCTATAAGAAGTAATACAGAGAAATCCCCTTACCTATTGCCCAGTTTCCCTCACTGGTAACATTTTACAAAATTATAGTATAATATCATGACCAAGATATTTATACTGACATCGTCTTTCTTGTTCAGATTTCCCTAGTTTTACTTGTTTATCTGTACCCAGTTTTACTTGTGTGTGTATATGTATAGCACTATACAGTTTTATTACCTGTGTAGGTCTATGTGTCCGCTACCACAGTCAATATTCTGAACATTTCCACCTCCACAAAGATGTTTCGGTTTGCTTTTCTTTCATAACCATACTTTTTCTCCCCTTCACTCCATGCCTAACCCTCAGCAATCACTAATCTGCACTCCATCATTTTAAGAATGTTATATAAATGGAATTATATTGCATGGAAACTTTAGGCTTTTATATGTTCATCATATTCCATGGAGATTGATCTAAGTTGTTGTATGTGTCAATAGTTTGTTCCTTTATATTGTTGACTGGTATTCCTTGGTGTAGATGTACTACTGGTTGTATAACCATTGAAGGACATCTGGGTCATATCCTGTTTGGAGCTATCTCGAATAAAGCTGCTATAAACAGCTATAGTGTACTAGTGAACCTGTATTAGTGTACAGGTTTTTGTGTGAACATAAAAGTTTTCACTTCTCTGGAATAAAGGCCCAAGAATGCCGTTGCTAGGTTATATGGTAGTTTCATGTTTAGTTTTAAAATGCACTGCCTAACTTTTGCAGAGTGCCTGCATCATTTTATACCTCCAGCAGCAATGTATGAGTGATCTAGTTTTTCAGCATCTTCACCAGCATTTGATGTTATTACTGTTTTTTTATTTCATCTGTTATGATGTGTGCAGTTGCTATCTCATTGTGGTTTTAATTTGCATTTGCCTAATTGACATCTTTTCATGTCCTTTTTTGCTATCTGTATATCTTTCCTTCTTTTTCTTTCTTAAAGTTTTTATTTAAATTTCAATTAGTTAACCTACAGTGTTCTATTAGTTTCAGATGTACACTATAGTGATTCAGCACTTCCATAAAATACCCAGTGCTCATTACAGGTGCCCTCCTTAATCCCCATCGCCTTTTTAACCCATCCCCCCCACCCACCTCCCCTCTGATAGCTATCAGTTTGTTCTTTATAAAAGAGTCTGTTTCTTGGTTCTGTTTTTTCCCTTTGCTTGTTTTGTTTCTTAAATCCACATAGGAGTGAAATCATGCTAATTGTCTTCCTCTGACTTATTTTGCTTAGCATAATATTCTTTAGCTCCATCCACATTGTTGCAAATGGCAAGATTTTATTCTTTTTTATTGCTCAGTAATATCCTATTGTAGATACACACACACACACACACACACACACACACACACCCCACATGTTTATCCATTCATCAGTTGATGGACACTTGGGCTGTTTCCATAATTTGGCTATTATAGATAATGCTGCTATAAACATCAGGGTGCATGTATCCCTTTGAATTGGTATTTTTGTATTTTTTGGGTAATTTTGCTATCTATATCTTTTGACATGTCAACCTATATCTTTTGACATCTTTTTTTTAGTATTTTATTTGTTTTTGAGAGAGAGAGACAGAGAGTGTGATTGGGAATGAGAGAGAGGGAGACACAGAATCTGAAGCAGGCTCTAGGCTCTGAGCTGCCAGCACAGAGCCCGATGTGGGGCTCACACCCACGAACTGTGAGGTCATGACCTGAGCAGAAGTCAGACGCTTAACTGACTGAACCACCCAGGCACCCCAATTGCATTGTCCTTTTTAAAAAAACAGTACCCTGTTCTTGTTTAAAGGGTGCAGTCAATATTTCTCTCTCTGAGAGTATTAAATACAACTTTTTCTTTTGCAGTTTTTCCTTCAATATCCATGGTTCCTTTTTTTCTCTTGCTATTTATTTATTTAGTATTTTGTCTTTCAGACTAGATGCATTTGTCAAATATTTGGTGGAACTGGGAAAAGCTCTTTGAAAGCTCTGTTTAAATGAAGGAGGTTTATTCACCGTGGACTTCAGTGTAGGGTGATATGCTTGGGCATTTGCCTTTAGGATTCTTTCTGCTGTCAATTTCTTTAGGCATTTACTCTCAAGTTGGTCAGATTCCTCAGAGAAAGCTCTAACAGTTTCCAGGAGGAAACTGGATACTGGGTAGAGGAAAATGCTTTGGGATTTCAGTGTTCAGTGTGTGTAAACTTGCACTTCATCTCCCATTTTCAGTATGATATTCTTGCTTCATTGTGCCTGGTGTCTCTCTTATGTAAAGACTGTTTTCATGCCTCTTGTGTTCTCTCAGATGGGGAGGGGCAGTTATTGGCCTTGAAGAGTTCAGGAGGGATGGTAATTTAAGGGTCTAAATCTTATTTAGGTCTGCTAATACACCCCTATTTCAAGAGATGCAAAGTGCTTACTACTGATTTTGAGCCTTTTGGGATTTCACTGATCTGAATCACCTTCTTGGCTTTCTCTACTGCTGGTTTAGGATTCAGCTTTTTGTTCTGATAAGTCTGACAAAAGCTTTTAGCTTCCAAAACTTGTTGCTATTTAGTCTCTTTTTTATCTTAAGATAAAGATCTATCTTTTAAGAAAAAGTACTCTTTATTGTCATTTCAATGGAGTTTGGGGAAGAAATAGAAGTTGATGCATATGTTCAAGCTGCCATCTTAAAACAAGTTTCACGATACATTTTTTTAATGGAAAAAAGTCAATTGAAAAATGCATGGATTGGGGCGCCTGGGTGGTTTAGTTGGTTGGGCATCCGACTTTGTCTTAGGTCATGATCTCATGGTTTGTGAGTTCCAGCCCCACATCGGGCTCACTGCTGTCAGCATGGGGCCCACTTGGGAACCGCTGTCTCCCCCCCACCACCAAATAAATAAAACATTAAAAAAATGCATGGATGGCGTAGTCCAAAGTTTTAATATTGATTATCTTTGAGTGGTAGATTTATAGGTGTTTTATCTTCCGTATATATTATTATTTATGTATGTTACATGCATTACTTGTAAAAGACATGAGGTAAAGAATATGGTGCCTACTGTGTTAATTACTTTTTTACTCATGTTTGCTTCTGGGGAAGGAAAAGTATCCAGTACCTTTTCTTTAGAGACAAGCTATGCATAGAGTCCAGGATTATCTAGGAAGCAGAGTATTTGATGATCCTAAGTCTAGGACCCTTAACTATTTTGATCTATGGAATGCTTGATTTTGAAGTACATAAAGTACATGGTGTGTAACCTACATCTGGATGCATAGTTTTTCCCCATATAAAAATATAGGAAAATGTAGGGGCTTTCATTTTAATTTAATCTTTAGTGTGTGTATCATGCTCACATTTGAGATATAATAGCATTATTTATCTGCTGGTTTTATATGAAACACTCCTTGCACAAATGTTAAGTAACTTCATGGCTGCACAGATACACTGGCTGGCTGTGAATGGGCGGACAGAACTCCTCCATGACCTTGTACAACACGTCAGTGACGTCGATGTTGAGGATGCGATGGGGCAGACAGCACTGCATGTGGCCTGCCAGAATGGTCACAAGACGGTAAATTCATCCCTGAGGACTTTAAATTGCATGTATTTATTTTTGAAAACTTTGAATTTATGAAAAGTTTTTCACTGTGCATAATTGGGAACATGAAGCACCATAGCAAAATCTTATGCATTATATGGACTGATGATTAATATATTCTTTGTGTATAAAAGGAATAGAAAACAGTGCTTTTAAATCTGTTTAAAATATTTGGATTTCAAATTTATTTCTGCTTCATAGATTTTCACTAAAATTTTAAGTGTATGTTCGCATGTAATTTTAAGTAATAATGTTCTTATTCTCAGTCTTATTACATAACTTTTTCATATTTTATTTTTTACCATTAAGCCCCAGTTACTGGGATTAGATAGTAAGAAAGTGAACACTGACATTGCTTAAATAGTTCAGCTTGGATTATCATATTTTTCTGCTGTCTTGGAATATGCTGCAAGACTAGAGTGATGGTTTTCATTCTTTCTTAGAGTTCTAAAATCATGTATTTGTTTTATGTCAGTACTTTCCTGTTACTCCCATGTACAAACCCTTTAGCTTTATAAATTGCTAATAGTTGGGATGCCTTGGTGGCTTAGTTGGTTGAGTGTGCAACTTTGGCTCAGGTCATGATCTTGCAGTTCATGAGTTTGAGCCCCACATCGGGCTTGCTGCTGTCAGCACAGAGCCCACTTGGGATCCTCTGTCTCCCGCTTTGTGGTCCCTCCTCCACTTGCACTCTCTTTTTCTCTCTCTTGAAAATAAATAAATATAAAAAAAAAATCTTTAAAAAAATAAAAAAAATTCGCTAATAGTTTTCTCTTTCATTAGGAGAACTGCTGCCTATGTAAAAATTGTTAGCTTAAGATTTTAATATTTGCTTTGCTATAATTTTCTATCCTGGTTACTTTTGAGTTTTTTTTCATATTTAACATTATTAATAATACAGTGTTACTTATTTACTTGTTAACTACAACAATAACAACAGCAAAAACCAGCCAAAAAAAAAAAAAATCACCAGTAACTGCAAAGATACAGAAATTAGTGTGTTTATTATTTTGTACATACTCTCTCTGAGTCTTTATGTTGGGAGAATTCCTACTGGAATCTGGATTTTCATCTCTGCAAATACTTTTCCTTAATTTGGGTTCAGGATGTAGGATCCTTCATGTTTAGAGGCTTTATGTATGACTATAATTCACAGAATATTGCACTTCTTTAAGATAGGCCGAGTGTGACATTGCTATGTTTTATAAGAATTGGGTAAAAGGAGGGATATAGGATTTTTGTTTTCTTTACTGGAATTTCTTCTGAACACCAATTGTTCATTTTTATTTTATTTTTTTGGTCTTTCATCATCTGAAAACTGACCCAGTATTTCCTTCTCATTAGTTTTTACTTTCTGAGAGTCAACACTATTCATTTAAAAAGTATTCTGTGTGAAAAAAAAAAAAAAAAAAAGATCTGAAATGCTCTAATGTGGTGGAATGGCCCAGGTTTTTAAAGAACTGTTGTGTATTAGAGAAGGGGTCCTGCTGGCAGCTGTCATAGGACAGAAAAGCACCCACTTTAATACAAACATTCTCTGTTATAACAGATTGGAGTGTCATTTACTAAGATTATAAACCCTACCTGTTGCCCATAACTTTTGTATAAAACACTGGAATTCTGATCAGAAGAGATCTACAAAACCCAATTTTACTTGCCTTGAGCCAGTGAAGAAATAAGAATTACTAAGAAAACCTTATTTCAAAACATGTGTATTACAGGCTGCATTAAAAATTTAGAATTGCCTTCTGAAGTTATTGAAGAATAGTTAGTATAAGTATAATATACTCCATATGGTTTACAACCTAAAGCAGGTGTGGTGAAGGAAGGGAGAATTCCTCATAGTCAAATGCCTTTGAAGAATTATATTCTCAGAAGATTTATAGGGGGCCTGACTTCACTACAATGATGAGTTTCACAGAGTGAGATTTTGCAGATATAGAGGAGGAAGGGTACAAAAGCCATGTTGATTTGTGGTTGATTGTATTGGTGAGTGAGATTCCATTCTGTCATAGTTGGTCAATTATAATTATCTGCAAAGATCATGAACAGAGAAAGTATGTTTAGCACTGACTATTTTGTGAATCATTGTATGCATCTTTAATACTTCAATTAGGGCAAGAAAGAATCTTGAAAAATTAGTCTCTCTCTTAGCTTCCAGGCTGAAATATACCTCTAAAAATCTTTGTTGGTAGTTGTGCTAATATTACCTGTGTCTCATAATTACTTACATATTTCTGGGACATGTTCAAATCTCAGTGGATGAGCATATGATATGATTATTACAGGGTAGGGATTATTGATTTTTTTTTAACTCTTTGTATATTTTTCCCTAAGTTGAACACTGAGTCTAAAATGCTTTGTCAGGTATCCTAGTGACTTATTTTAGCAGCAAGAAAAAAATGGCCTTTTTATTGTCTCCAAGTAGCCAGTTCATGCATAAATTTATTAAAAGGTCTTCAAAACTTGGTTCCATGTAGACATATAACAGTGCATGTAGGTTTCAGGATTTATATTTAAACTTAAAAGCTTACATATTGTTTATATATATTTTACAGAATAAAATAGAAAACTTTAAAGGGCGAAAGCTCCATTTAAAATTATTTTTAAAAGATATTAGCACTTTTCAAATTAAAGAGGCAGATATGCTAATCCTCTGAAATTTACTTTCTCACTCCATTTTAGGGTAAATCTCAGGAGTACATGGAAAGATCCTGATCAACTGGTTAAGAACTCTAAAGCTTTGTAGAATTTGTAATTGAATACTGCATTCTTGCTTTGATGACAAGAAATGCTGTTCAGATATGCATTATTTTTTTAAAAGACAAAAGATTTGGAAGAAAGATTCATTTTTGTTATAACTAAGAAATTGCATAATCTTTGCCATGATTTCATATAGATGCATTGGTTTCGGTAGTGGTAAACCAAGATAAAGGTGTCAGCATCTTACTGAAAGAAAGTGGCTTGCTTGCAGTCTGACCATTTTTTTGTTCTTGCAACAGAGTAGCACTATGATTTTAAACTACTTCTGTTCTGATTTAGAAATGATCAGGTGAAAGAAATGATCATAATAACTCCTTAGTATTTTAATTTTCTATAACTTTCCTTAGGTCAGCTGTTATTAGTTGTATGGTTTGTCTTGGGATATTGATTTTATTTTATTTTTTATTTTTATTTTTTTTAAAGATGGCGGCTAGCAGAGGTCAACTCCCTCATCTCTACAGTTCTTCCATCATTGCCTTTTATTTTTTTTAACGTTTATTTATTTTTGAGACAGAGAGAGACGGAGCGTGAACGGGGGAGGGTCAGAGAGAGGGAGACACAGAATCTGAAACAGGCTCCAGGCTCTGAGCTGTCAGCACAGAGCCTGACGTGGGGCTCGAACTCATGGACCGCGTGATCACGACCTGAGCTGAAGTTGGACGCTTAACCCACTGAGCCACCCAGGCGCCCCGGGATATTGATTTTAAAAATCACTTCAGAGTTTGGTTATTCAGCTGGCCTAGTATATAGTCTTTGGCAACCTTTTCTTCCCTTGCCCTTATCTACCTCCTAAGGTATATTCTGTTTACCGATTATGTAATTAGTAAATTGTTGTCAACACTTTGGAAGACATTTCAGAGTGATAATAGAATTGGTATTGTTATTACATTTATTGTTTATTTTTACTATCATTATTAATATGGATGATGTGATTCTGCAAGGAAAGGTAGAAAACATTCTCTGAACCCTTAATTCATTTACTCTTGTATGGTAAGCTAGGACCAATGTGTTTGATTTTTAATCTCAGTTTTAGAAAGTATAATAAAACATAATATTATTCTACATAGATATAATTGACACCAATTTTTTTTGGCCATAAATGGAACTTACTTTTTGATACTTTTTCTCTTCATCATTAGTTTTTTAAGATGTATTAATGTGTTAAATTGCCACAAAAGGTTGATTACTGGTTTCCTAGAATAACTTGGATTTAGAAGGCCTAGGAAATTGTCAAATGGTTTAATCTCAATTTATATAAATTAGAGTATACAGCAGGATTAGTTTATGGACTAATTTCACTTCACTTAATTTTTATTTTTAACTTTATACTTCTAAATTTATATAGCTAAATATGAAGCTTGACAATATAAAATGATAGTTGAACCCTGCTTAGAGTAGATTTAAGCCTTGAAACTTAAAAACATTGTTTGACACTGACGTTATAGACTATCTTTGATAGAACTGACTGCATGTTTTACTGAAATTGTAAGCTTGTTAAGGAACAATGTTTGCCTACTTTCAGTCCGCTCTGTTGATACCTTTCAGTCAGCTTCCAAGCTTTTCATCTAGAGAATTACAGGACAGCCAGGCAAACTTAATTGAAAGCTTTTACAAAAACGTTCATTGGGTTCAGCCTTGAGGCACAAAGGTAGATAGATTAACATTTTGGATTGTATTTTTAGGTTCAGAGTAATTTTATCTATTCTAATGTTAGAATTCTCCTTTAATCACTTCTGGGAAATGTGAGCAAATAATAGAAAGTTCTGTTACTGTGATTTTCAAACACAACTGGAAAATAATGAGTTTTACTAGATGTTTACTAGATGTTTTCATACGACTTCAAAGTTTTGATAGGTTTAGGTGGACAGTTTTCTATAGAAAACCTGTATAAACCAGTCATTGATTAGTGAGTTGGCCATTTTTTCTTGGTGCGTAAGTTATTTGTACATTGCTGTCAAGTCATGTCATCAGAATTATTTTTAATAAAAGATAAAGATGCTTTTTTTGTTGTTGTTTGGTCTTCTTTTAGGTAGTAATAATACCATAACTCAGATTTTTACTTGTAGTTTTAATATTGAATATCTGTTTCTTTTTACTTTGATCAGTGTTGTTTTGAGAGTTGACATTGATAAAGTAGAGCTGCCTTGGATTTCTTGCTTTGTAATTTATCAGTGTATTGGGCACAGGTGGTCTTGGTTAGTCACTGCCTTCAATTAAATGACTTTTGAGATTGACCCAAACATTAGCTTTTGCACATTAGTTTTCCACTTAGAATATTGTTGTATCACTTGAAAGGTCATGAAGTCTGTTGAAGATGTGTTGTTTCTTTTCAAGAATTTCTTTAAGCCATATGAAAATCCCCTTTCAGTGCTTTTTTTTTTCAACATTCCTTCCCAGCACTTTCTTATACTGTAAGGAGGAAGGACCCCCCATTGTAGATATCTAGGAATATGAGAATTGTTTTGTTTTGCTGGGGGGGGGGTGTTGGACAGGGAATTTGAAGTTTTGATTATTATTTTTATTTTTTTTTAATGTTCTTTTATTTTTGAGAGCAAGTGAGGGAGGGGCAGAGTAAGAGGGAGACAGGATCCAAAGTGGGCTCTGCCCTGAGAGCAGAGAGTCTGATACAGGGCTCAGACTCACAAGCTGTGAAATCATGACCTGAGCTACAGTTAGACACAACCAACGAGCCACCCAGGAGCCCCTGAAGTTTTGATTATTTTAAAAGCATATTTTGATGATCTGTGTTAGGCAAATAAAATGATTTCAGTTCAGTGTCATTCTTAAAATTATGTTTATGTTAAATTGGAAAATGTAGACAACCAGTTATCATTCAAGATATTTATGTTGGTATGCTTTTATATGTCTATATTTTATACTGTAAGCTGCTGAGCTTAATTTTTTTCAAGTAAATGAGAAGTCACAAAATTTTGAAAACAGAAGAACTTAGGACTATTGTAAACCACAGGTCTTTTTTGAACTTCATGGTTTATAGTCACAATACAATAGACACAATGCAGTTTTTACAGAAGTATTTGTATATAGGGGTACAGGTGTGAGGAATTTGCTAAAGCACATTGACTCCAAATCTCTTGTAGAGAATCTTGTTAATTTTTCTGCATGTCACTAGTTACTGTCTAGCACAGTACATATTTTATTTGTTTTGTCTCTTGGTCTTCCTTTTCTGCTAGAACATAAACTTCATGAGGGCAGAGATTTTTGTTCATTGCTGTAACTCCAGCATCTAGAGTCGTCTCTAGTACATAATAGACATTGGAAATTTTTTTTTTAAAGATGGAATGGACAAGACAAACACAGTACTATTTCAGCCAGTTTTTTCCTGCCATTTTCTTTCCATTTCTGAATGTTTGTCACTTTAAAATTTTGTGCCTTTAAGTGTTGTACATAGTGCTGATTCTTATAAAAGTTCGGGTTTAATTTGTTTCTACTGGTGAAAATCTCTGGTTTTGAGACCTGTTAGGGATTTTAGTGGTTAAATCTAGAATTATTTTCTTCAATTATGTTTTTCCTTATGCTTCTGTATAATTTAAAGTCCTCTAGTAGAGAGCTTTCATGTATTTATTTTAGTTTAATAAACACGCAGAGTTTCCTCCACCTGAGTTTTACTAGTTTCAAAGTTATTTTGCCCTTTGTATACATACAAGTAGTTCTACATAGACTGAAAATATTTTTTAAAAACTGTGATTTAGGTTATCTGTGACTTTCTTGCTCCTCCTCCTCTTCCATTTAACTGGTGGTTGAATTCTAAATTATCCTTTCTCCTCCTGTTTCAGAGCTTTTACAAAAAGCAGTCTGTATACAAACCCATTTTTTTAATCCTAAAGATTAATGACTTTTCAGTCATTTCAGTGCTACGAGGCAGAGGCAGTTTTCATTCTTCACATTCAAATCCTTTTATATACTATTTATCCTTACTCTAAAGGAACTGTTTTTTTCTCCTTGTTTGTCTTCAGGCAACATTCTAGGTACAAGTGGAACTGTTGAAAGCTTTTTAAAAATATATGTTTCTTTTAGTAGGTACATATTTTGATGATGTTAATTTTGTTAGAAAAGCAGAAAGATTTACAAATGGAAAAGAAAATGCTAGAATGAGCTATTTTTACTTTCTTGATCTTTTCTTAAGAACAGAAATAATTTTTCATGTCTTCGTCAGATATTTCCTATAAGTGAGGATGTGATAGGAACATATGATAGTTCATATTGTAAGTCATGCTTTCTTGCTATGATTTGCCCAGTTTGTCTCATCACATTGTTGAAGAGAACAGTAGAGAGGAATATGTTAGTGTAATGGCTAAATTGTTTTTGTGCTCTTACGTTCTACAGTATAGACACAAAAGTACTGTAAAAAGTATATGATTTAAAATGCATTATTTTAAAACTGAACACAAACAGCTGTCTAGGCACTTAAGTTTGACTCTCAAGTAGTTATTTAGTGGGGAATTGGTAGAATTAATGCAGTTCGTGAAAGTATGCTAGTTAGCCATAATACTATTTAGTAGTCTGAATTCAGAAAAATTAGAATTCCTACTTTTTGGTAGGTAGCATAGTGGTTATGAATACGGGCTTAGGTTTAATCCCTGCATCCCTGTTTATTTGTATGTTGGGGTACACATTACTTGACTTCTGTGAGACTCAGTTTTCTACTTTAAAAGTAGAAAGAATATCTGTTTCCTCACAGGATGTATTAAATTTATTAGCACAGTTTCCAGGCACATGTTAAGGTTACTTAAAATATTATAATATTATATGTTTTGCATTTTAAACATTTCAAACTGTATAATTTTTGTGAATGTATAATATGTTTTATTAATAATTAATTTCTGCTTCTATCTGGATTGCTTGGTTTTAATTGCATATTAGTATATATTTTCAATAAATTTGCTTTCATCTCTCTTGAGCCTTTTGAATTGTGGCCTGTGTCTAATTGCTGTAACAGTTAATGGACATTATTGCTGTTGTCTATCTCATTCTTCTTTTGGGCCATGCAGATGCAGCTTCTAGGTCAAAGCTCAGAAAGGAAAAAGTCATGATCAAAAGGCTTAAATAGGCTTTGTCTTATAAAATACTGACCTTAATGCTTATTTTTCTTATATTTGAAAGTTGTGCTTGACTACTTGTCCTTAGTTTAAAGGAATTATATAGCTGATGATAAAGTCTTACGTAACAGTGTTTCTATTCCTCTTGGGATAGAAGTAAATAAAGTAGCAGTACTTGATATCTTTGTTTTAATTTTTATTTTTATTAAATTAAAAAATTTTTTTAAATGTTTGTTTATTTATTTTTGAGAGAGAGAGTGCTAGCAGGGGAGGGACCGAGAGGGAAACACAGAATCCAAAGCAGGTTCCAGGCTCTGAGCTGTTAGCACAGAGCCCAATGCAGGGCTCGAACTCACGAACTGTGTGATCATGACGTGAACTAAAGTCGATTGCTTAACTGACTGAGCCACCCAGGCAACCCTCTTTTTTTTTTTTCTTTTTTTAATGTTTATTTATTTTTGAGAGACAGAGAGAGACAGAGTGTGAGTGGGGGAGGGCAGAGGGAGAGGGAGACACAGAATCCAAAGCAGGCTCCAGACTCCAAGCAGTCAGCACAGAGCCCAATACAGGGCTGGAACCCATGAGCCCTGAGATCATGACCTGAGCCTAAGTCGGACACTTAACCAACTGAGCCACCAAGGTGCCCCCGTAAGTACTGTTATCTTAAAATATTTTTATCAAAATCTTTGCAGTAAAAATGATAGTCCCTTGAACCACCATTTTTTGTGAAGCCATGATCACCAGGCAGCAATTTTCAACTCTTAGATTTTCCTCTGGTATCTGTTTTCAAACAATATGCTTCTATTGCTCTTTCTCAACTGTTAGGTAACACTGAATCATTTCTTGTCCTGGTTGAGTGAGGATTTAACTCATTTAAATCCTCTTCCCACGCCTTCTTCCCCCATTTCTAAAATTATATTGTACATTTTGGCTAGATAAGACTAGTTGTATATATAGTTAGGTAAATATTGTTTACTGCTGAGTCAAGTAATGAATTGTAATAACATTTTCTATCTAGGGTGACTACTTTTATTAAAGTTAATAATTGGCCTTGTTTAATTTTTCTTTTTATAAATCAGTAATTCTTCCTGTATGCTCCTACAAAATATCTTAGTACTGTTTTCAGCAAAGACAAATTCATTAATTATCACTTCAATTTTTTTTTTTTAACTTGGGAATTTCTTAGTCTCTCTTATTTATGTTCAATCCCCAAATAGTCTAGATTTCGCATCTTCTACTTTGATGTGTTCCTTCTTTTTAGAGGAGGATATCCTCCAGTAGCTTCTTGGAAAAGGTGCATTGGAGGGAATTTTTTCCCTCAAATCTTACATAGCTCAGCATATTTTTTATTTAAAACCATGTATTTGAGTGGTAGTGTGGTTGGTTATAGGATTCTACATTGGAAGTTATTTACTTTACTTTTTTGAAGGCATTTCATGTTTTAAATTCCAGTGTTGCAGTTGAGAAGTTTAGCGCTAATCTGATTTCTGTTTATCTCTGGAATCGAACATCCCTAGTATTCTGCAATTTCACTTTGATGTACCTTGTTGAAAGTCTTAATTTATTATGTCAGACACTTGGTGTGCCTTTTCAGTCTGGCACTGCAGGTCTTTCAGTTCTGGAAAGTTTTCGATATTATTTCTTGATTACTTCCTTTTGGTTCCTCATTGTCTTTATTCTGGATTTTCACAGTGTCTCCCTGGATTGATCTACCAATTTCCCATTCTTCCCATTTTCTTTGTCTTTTTGTTTTACTTTCTTTCTTGTAGAGTTTTTCAACATTGTCTTTCTAAACTTCTCTTGAATTCATAGGGCTCCTGGCTGGCTCTGTCAGAGGAGCCTGTAACTCTTGATCTCGAGAGTGGAGGGGGGGGAGGGGTTGTGAATTTGAGCCCCACAGTGAGTGTAGAGATTACTTAAATAAATAAATAACAATACACTTTAAAAAAAACTGTTTAACTTCTATTGAATTTTTGCTTCTTCCATCATATTTTTGATTTCTTATTCTCTGAATATTTTTTTTCAGCATCTTGTTTTATCCTATGGATATAATATCCTTTCTGTTTGAGGGTAATATCTTATCTGATTTTTATTTTTTCTTTGGTTCCCTGTATTATCTTTATATTTTTGACTTCCTATTTCTGTTTGTTTTAATTTTTGTTTTTCAAGCTAGAGACCTACTTTTAGTTAGCCATCAGGTTAATTGTCTCTTAAATATTGTCTATCCATTTGTGTATAGCCGTGAGGCACTAAAATATTGGCTGGAAGCATTGTATACATGGGCTGGGTTTTGTTGGCTGGCCTCACGGTATGCTATGGTTTCTCAGTTTTGCCGCTATTGTTATTTGGGGCCTGAACTTTCTTTGTTATGGAGGCTGTCTGTAGATTTAGGACGTTTAGACATATCCCTGACCTCTACCTACTAGGTGCCATTTGTACTCTTTCTTCTCCAGTCATTAAAAAAAAAAAAAAAAAAAAAAAAGTCTCTCAGCATTTCTGAATGTTCCCTAGGGACAACTGAGATATTTCATAGACACTCTGTAATGCCTTATTTGTAGTGGTGCCAGTCTTTAGAGAGGAAACTTTCAATCTCTGCCCTTTGAGGTTTTAAGCCTGGCTACTGGATTTTTGGGAGCCTACTGGAATATGGGGGTTGGAGGTTTTGACTGAATTGTTTTCATCATGGCTCCTTATCTCTCCTTTACCTGTATATCCTGCCTGCAGTCTAGAGCCTCCCATTTTACTTTGCCCAGAGAATAAACCTTCCTACTTTGAGATAGTATAGGGAGGGATAGTGTCTAACTCTACGGCATGGGGAGGAAAGGTCCTGGGGTAAAGTTCAACTGTTTTTTATTATTACTATTTTTTAAACTTTATTTATTTTGAGAGAGAAAGAGAAAGAACATGAATGGAGGAGGGGCAGAGAGGGAGAGAGAGAGAGAGAGAGAGAGAGAGAGAGAATCCCAAGCAGGCTGTGTGCTGTCAGTTTGGAGCCCATTGTGGGGCTTCAACTCACAACCTATGAAATCACAACCTGAGCCAAAACCGAGTTGGATGCCTAACCCACTGAGCCACCCAGGCACCCCACCAATTATTTTCTTTTATAGGCTTTCAACTGCTCTTCCTATTTAGAACTTTTTGTAACTATCCCCATCATCCAAGGTACTTGGTACTTCCAATTCCTGTATTTTCTGTGTTCTATAGTGAGAATTTGGTGGTTTGTTGAAATCCACATTTGTAGGCACTTCAATTTCAGCTGTCTTTGATCTGCTAAATCAGCTACTTTTCCTCCACGTGCTTGCCATTTTCCCAGAACTTACTGACTTATCTAGTATGCTGTTGTGTTCTTTCCTGTTCTTCCTTGTGGGTTTATAGTCTTATTATTTTGCTGACCTTGTGCTAGGTTTTAGAGCAGCAAAAATGAACATATGTGTTCAATCCAGAAGTAATACTAAACAGTGTAATTCCAAAAACTTTTGGATTTTTACATGTTTTCTTCCTTTTTGCAGGAGAAACTCAAATGAGGATTAAAGGAATAAACCAGAAGAAATTCTTTTTTTTTTTTTTAAGGGTTTCAGGCGAGCCTTGTTCTCTCTCTAATTACTGATATGTATTTTTAAGATTTTATATTAATTTGATTTTCTTAGTTTGACTCAGATGATTGCAGAAGTAGAGCTTAGGAGACAGAGTACGGATGAATGAGACTATCAAAGAAACTGAGTCAGTATTGGTTACTGTTAATAGCAAAAGGACTTTGTAGTTTTTTAACATTTTGTACTTTAATATTTATGTTTAATAACTATGTTTGATTTTCAGAAAGGTATAGCTCTGGTACTTATTTTTGGCTTTTAGAGGCAAGAAATTGTGTAGTTTTTTTTTTTTTTTTTAAGTTTATTTATTTATTTTAGAGAGAGACAGAGTGAGCGAGGGAGGGGCAGAGAGCAAGGGAGACAGAGAATCTCAAGCAGGCTCTGCACTGCCAGCACGAAGCCTGATGTGGGTTTGAACTCACAAAACTGTGAGATCATGACCTGAACCGAAACCAAGAGTCAGATGCTTAATCGGCTGAGCCACCCAGGCGCCCCAAGAAATTCTGGTGTTTGATTTCAAATATCTAGAGCAGTGCTGTCCAATTTGCTAGCCATATGTGGCTATTTAAACTTGTTAATTATAGTAAAATAAAATTTCAGTTTCTCAGTTGTTGTAGCCATTTTTCAAGTCCTTGATGACTCCATGTGTCAGTGATTTTCTAGAGCCTTCCCAGGTTAACACAAGTTATGTTACATTATAATTCCACATATATTGTTTAGTGCCTGAGAGTCTCAGGAGAGCTAACCATACTGTTCAGCCATCGTAATTGTCATGTTCCTACTTGTTCTGCTTTAAAATTTCACGTTGGGGCAAGAGAATTCTGTATATCTATTTAAACTGTGATAATTGTGTCTTTCTCTGTATTTACTTTTAATTGTTCTTTTCCCCCTCAGACAGTGCAGTGCTTGCTAGACAGTGGTGCTGATATTAACAGGCCAAATGTATCTGGAGCCACTCCATTGTACTTCGCCTGCAGGTATGATATTTTATATTTTCAGATGCTCGCATTAAAGAATGTTGTGTATCTGTTATGTTTCCAAACACAGGCATTTCTGTACACTTTCTAAACCTCTCTTGTTTTCCCACAAATACTGCACTCCCTTAACTGTGTAAGGAAAAGTTTTTCTATTGTATTGCCAGTATTTTTGTATGTTATAGGTGGGAGCTTTTGATTTACTTGATTATTTAAATTTTAAACTAATTACTTAGTAGGTAATGAAAAAAGACATGTTTAAAATCCAGTGATTTCCAAAGTTTGCCTTATTAAGTACTAGGTCAGTTCCAAAGGCATAAGCTATTAAAGTATGTCTTGGACCAGAGCCGTGTCTTTGTTTTCTGTGGATTTGTAACTTTTGCAAATATATTTTTTTAAATGTTTTTAGTGTTTCTTTATTTTTGAGAGAGAAAGACAGAGGCAGAATGTGAGCAGGGAAAGGGCAGAGAGAGAAGGAGACACAGAATCCGAAGCAGGCTCCAGGCTCTGAGCTGTCAGCACAGAGCCCGATGTGGGGCTTGAACTCACGGACTGTGAGATCATGACCTGAGCCTAAGTTGGACACTTAACTGACTGAGCCACCCAGATGCCCCTTGGATTTGTAACTTTTAAAAAAATCTTTGAATTTGTCTTGTTAGGTATTAAGTTATGCATTAAGTTACTTTTGTACTTCTGTCTTGGTTCATTTTCTTGGAGCATACATTTTGATTGTTGGTTCATTCATGTAATGAGAAAACATTGACTTAACCACTCACTGTGTGCCATATATTATAGGGATTAGTGATACAGTAATAAACCTCAGTCCTTAAGGAGCTAACAATATAAAAGTTATACATATATTCCACTCCATAACCCCCCCCCCCCACAAGTTTACAGTATGCTAGTATTTCTTGTCTTTGGTTTGGATTATATGAATTGTGTTACTTATTTAGGCTCTTAAATTCAGATATAAAGGTCTCCAGAAGATTCCTCTTTTGTTATCCTTCTTTCTGTTGTATATCATTTCATTGGAGGTTTATTTTAGACTAAAAGACCTGCTTTTGTTCTTGTTTAGCTTCTCTTTGGGGTCTCTAATGTTACTGTGATTACACTGGTTCAAATCATCATTGAACAACCTTGAATTAGAATACAAGGACTTTTGGATCTCTAGACTTTTATATCTTGTCTGAATCCAGCCATTTTCTTACATTATACTTATGATTTGGTTGCTTGGCTAGGAAGCCAATTCCTTCTGTAGTGTCCTGAATTTATGAATAATGTCATTGTTTGGTTTCCTGAAATCATATCCTATCTTCAGGAGTTATCTCTAGATCAGTTCTTTCTTTGAAGCTTCAGATTTGAATGGCTACCTGCCTGATTTACATCATCGCTTGCAAGTCTTGTAGAATCTCAGATGTCAGAATGTCCAAACTAGAGCCTTAGATTTTCCTTTTCAAACCTTTCATCCACCTTTTCTCATCTCAGTTATTGGAACCGTTATCCTTCTAGTTGTTTAAACCAGAAACTAGATGATGATTTTGTATTTCTGTCTGTCTCTCTCTCACCCTCAACTTGGAATTTATTAGTAAGTTCTGTAAATTTCACCTTCAGAATATATTCTGAATCACTTAACTTCTTTCCAGCTCACAGAAGTGACCTTAGTTAATGTTGTTACCTCTCATCTAGAGCCCTGTAGCCGTCTCTTAACTGGTCTCCCTTTCTCTATTGTTTCCCTCCCACCTGTCCGTTTCTCAGCAGCCAAAATGATCTTTTAAGAAAATGAATCGACTTTTGTCATTCTGTGTTTAAACCCTGTATTAAAACTTTTTCAGTGCCTCTGTTGCATACTCTGCCTTTGCCTACGAGACCTGCATGGTCTGACCAATGTGCTTTTGCCACATTGGTTCTCTTTGAGTTTACCAAATGCAAGGGACTCTTTCTAGCAAGCTTTTCTGCATGCTGTTTGTTTTACCTCAAATGCTCTTCTCTAGGCTTCTTATGTGGCTGACTCTTTATGTCACAGCTTAACTGTTGCATTTTAGGAAGGCAATTCCTGACCAGTCTAAGTAGGCCTCTCCCCAAATTTTCTTTCACAGCATCACAATCCTTTCTTTTATACCACTTTGTATTTTGTAATTATTTATTTACTTTGTTTATGGCATGTCTCTCCTACTGGACTGGAAGCTCAATGAAAGTGAGAATTTTATTTTATTCACTGCTTTATATTCAATGTGTAGTACAGTGTTTTGCATTTAGATGCTTAGTAAGTGTTTTTTGAATGAATGATTTGCTGTAATTACATGTTTGAAAAATATCTTATATAAAATAATGCCCTGTATAATAGTTAAATATAGGTATATTAGGGTTGTATAGAGCTTGGATATTCTTATAGTTAGTCTGAACTTAAAAGTATGGTAAAAGAATATTTTAGAAGTACTTTCTGTTAGTATTATATGCCCATCATTAACTTTTAATCTAGCAAATACTGGATCTCTTTGAACAGAGATAGTTAAGCAAGTCTGATTGAAATTGAAACTAGAAAATAAATTTATCATTGTAGCAGGATGATAGATACGGAACATGGTTCATTTGCAGGCAGACTTTTAATTCTATTTGTGATATCTAGATATAGGTATACATTCAACGTATTATTCCCAGTGTATTGTCTCTGATTAAATGAAAAGGGAAAGGAATGTGGGGGAATAGAACAAGTTGGCCCTATAGACAAATTGTAGATCTTTAAAAAGTTAAACTTAAATTAAGTTTTTATTGGTTGAGAGGTATTACTAGATATATCATCATATGTCTTATTTAAGAATCAACTACTGAAAAAATTTTTTTTGTTTTGAATTAAATTCAAAAGATATTGAGACATATAGTAGAAAGAGCCTTGGGAGGCAGGTTGCAAATCTCAGCCCCAAAGCTATGCAACTTTCATGAAATTTCTTGACCTCTGAAACTTCTGTTTCTTTGTGAAATAGAAATGCTGCTATCTGGCTTGTGGGACTGTAATGAGAATTAAATGAGATGGCTTATGTAAAGCATCCAGCAGAGGATTTTGCACTTAGGTATGATTCTGAACATAGATTTGTAGCTACTGCCAAGCATCTCCTTTCAGTTAGTGGAATTCACAGTCAAAGCCATATAAAACAGCCCAAAGACTCAAAATTGTAAATTTTTAGAAAAGAAAAGGACCATTGGAAAATGTAGTCTCTTTGTTTTATTAGCAGTTCCAAAAAATACTGCAGTATATGTGCTAGATGCACTTTAGCCAAGTTTTCTGATCATATTGCTTGAAAAGAGCCTAAATTAGGAGACTCAAAGTGCTTAAAAAATCAGTTCGAAGTGCTTTAGAAGTACTACACCATTCTTACTAAATCTTTGCCAACTTCCTGGTTTCCAGAAAATGCATTGGCATTTCCTTGAAGGGAGAATGATCTCAATCAATATTAAAAAAGTGGTTGAGGGGCGCCCGGGTGGCTCAGTCAGTTAAGCGTCCAACTTGGGCTCAGGTCTTGTCCTTGCAATTCCTGAGTTCCATCCAGCGCTGCATCTGGCTCTGTGCTGACAGCTCAGAGCCTGGAGCCTGCTTTGGATTCTGTCTGTCTGACTCTCTCACTCTCTCTCTCTCTCTCTCTCTCTCCCTCCCTCTCCCCCTCCCCCACTTGTGCTCTGTCTCTCTCTGGCTCTCAAAAACAAACATTAAAAAAAAAGAGTAGTAGAATGGCAAAGAAAAATTATTCATTGGGCCAAGTTTTGCAGTTATTTGAACTGAAAAATCTTTTATGCAATACTCTGAGCAGTCTGTTATAGGTTAATCTTAATGTCTTATAATATTATAGGTGAGGCACTTGATATCCTAATTGGGTTATGCAGATTTTGTATATTACTTAGCTCATGTTTTTTTCTTTTAATTTATTTTTTTTTTTATTTTTTTTTTTTTTAATTTTTTTTTTTTCAACGTTTATTTATTTTTGGGACAGAGAGAGACAGAGCATGAACGGGGGAGGGGCAGAGACAGAGGGAAACACAGAATCGGTAACAGGCTCCAGGCTCTGAGCCATCAGCCCAGAGACCGACGCGGGGCTCGAACTCACGGACTGCGAGATCGTGACCTGGCTGAAGCCGGACGCTTAACCGACTGCGCCACCCAGGCGCCCCTTTAATTTATTTTTGAAATGAAACATCACTTGATCGTGGGTGAGATTTTAATGTGGTTTTAGAAAGAACTCCAGTTTTGTAAAAATGTCGTAATGGTACTTTTTTCCTTCATGCTAATTATCCATTTTGCTATATATGGTAAATAACTGATCATTTGGAGACTTTTTATTTAAAAAAAAAATTTTTTTTTTTAACGTTTATTTATTTTGAGACAGAGAGAGACAGAGCATGAACGGGGGAGGGGCAGAGAGAGAGGGAGACACAGAATCAGAAACAGGCTCCAGGCTCTGAGCCATCAGCCCAGAGCCTGACGCGGGGCTCGAACTCATGGACTGCGAGATCGTGACCTGAGCTGAAGTCAGACGCTTAACCGACTGAGACACCCAGGCGCCCCCGGAGACTTTTTAAAAACCACGTATATTCAACCGTGTTCCATTTGTAGATGGTGATCTCTTCTGTTCATAGTGTGTGATCTCCATCGTATTTTTCTCATAACATAAATCCCCTTGCACCTTATACATTATTCTCTTGAGTATTGAATTGTTTACTCTTTGAGGTAAAACTTGGTGGAATAGTATGATATAGATGAAGGATTTGGAATCAAACTGATCTTGATTCAGATTCTCCTCTGTTATGTAATTGTTGATCTTGAGCAACTTAATGGTTTTCTCAACTGAAAAATAGAATGAATACTTATTTTATAACAGTGTCAAGATTAAGTCAGACTTTGTACAAAGAACTGAGCATCATGCTTGTCACCTAGTAGATCCTAAATCAGTTATGATTCTGGTCTTTTTTATGTTATTTTCTATAATAAACTACCTTATTTCATGCTTATTTGTCAAATGAATGGTACTTGAAGTTAAAAACTGTAATATAATTCAACAAATGTATTGAGTGCATGTTATAAGCCAACTATCATGCTCTGTGTTATGGAACAAATATGTTGTCAAGTTTACAGTTTAATTGGAAAGATTGGATATGTGGATATTAAATATCTGTAGAAGAAATGTCATTAAAGTTGAACAGATCAGCTTTGCACATCTGAGTTTCTCGGAAACAAGGGTTTTAGCAAAGATATCACTGTCTTCCCTAAATAAATTAAGCTCAAGTTAGTTTCTTTTCACTTAGCTTTCCTTTTTAGGTATTATAAAGAATACAACAGTATTAATTGTAAAGTATTTGATATTAGCTATAGTATTTCTGTGTTGACCAGCACTCCCAGCTCAATGACAAATGATGCTTGATGAAGACTTTTCTTGATGTACAATAGTATAACTACTTTTGCCTTTGGAGAGATTGCAGATTTACTTGGTTTCTTGGTTTTCTGGTATAAATTAAATACTGCTCTTAGGTCAGTTTTGGCCTCTTGATACTTGCATTAAGCAAGATAATCAGTATTACAATAGAGTATCAAGAGAGTGGTATACCTATAATGTCTACTATTAGATTCATATTAGGAATCTATTAAATTTTTAAGATTTAAAATTTAAATATTTTTAGTTGTTTAATTCCATTTGGTTATAAATAATGCAGTGTCATTCTGTGAAAAAGAGTGAGTAGGCTTTTTTTTTTTTAAACTTTCTGAGGAGGCTGTGTGTCCTTTCTCTTTGGGAAATGACATACCTTTATAAGTATAATGGTACTGTAGAAAGAGGACTGGTATAGACGACCAGGGATCTAAGTTGTAGTTTCACCTATGGTTGAGTTAATAGTTCTTACCATCTACAAAATAAAAATCTTTGATCAGATACTCTTCCAAACTATATGAGTTCCTTGGGAATTTCTTAAAATTAGCTTTAAACTTTAGTGTCCCTGGATTGTAAATTTATTTTTTTATTGTCTAGTATCTAGGATCAGATTAGTTCTTTGAATAATGAGACTTAGAGTCTAGTGGTTGCTGTCCCCAAAGTAGCTTCCTCCTAGCTGAAAGAGTTGTGGTTACTGATTTTACTCCTACTAGAAAAGAGAACAATTAGAGAAAATGAGCATGTGGATAAGAGCACTGTTCATTTTAGGTCAAATTGAATAGCTGTCAACAAAAGCCAAACTGAGTGGGTTGATAAATGAAGGTTGAGAGCTAGATAGTATTTTTGGCTAATTAATCCCTACCACCACCACACCCCTCCCCCATTCTCTTATGTTGATATTTGTATTTTTGCCTTACTTCTTTCCATTTTATTTTATTTTTATTTTATACAAAGTATTAAAGTGCTATAGAATGACTTATTTTGAATATTGAAGGTTTTTTGGAGGTAAGAAGTCTAGAAACTTAGAGGGTGTGGTAGGAAGAAGGTTAGAGTTGCAAAGGGAATTGTTTGGAAGAAAACAAAGCAGCATAAGCCTGAGTAGCAGCTGTTTATCCCAGAATATTATGATTTATTGTAGATAATGTGTCCTAAGTTCAATTCTAAGATTTAATAGGTCAGTTTCTTACCTATATAGTAAAAGTATGTTTTAACATTGGGAGAAGTTTTCCAGGTTGTTGAGGATGTAATTCATATCATCCTCTCCATTAAAAACATTTTTTTTAATGTTTATTTATTATTTTTGAGAGAGAGAGGGAAAGAGTGTGAGCAGGGGTGGGGCAGAGAGAGAGAAAGAGAGAGAGAGAGAGAGACACACACACACACACACACACACACACACACACACACACACACGGAATTCGAAGCAGGCTCCATACTGTTTTCCAGTGTGGCTGCACCAGTTTGCATTCCTACCAGCAGTGCAAAAGAGATCCTCTTTCTCCTCATCCTCACCAACATCTGTTGTTGCCTGAGTTGTTGTTAGCCATTCTGACAGGTGTGAGGTGGTACCTCATTGTGGTTTTGATTTGTATTTCCCTGATGATGAGTGATGTTGAACATCTTTTCATGAGTCAGTTGGCCATCTGGATGTCTTCTTTGGAGAAGTGTGTATTCATGTCTTTTGCCCATTTCTTCACTGGATTATTTGCTTTTTGGGTGTTGAGTTTCATAAGTTCTTGATAGATTTTGGATGCTAACTCTTTATCAGATATGTCGTTTGCAAATATCTTCTCCTGTTCTGTCAGTTGCCTTTTAGTTTTGCTGATTGTTTCCTTCACTGTGCAGAAGCTTTTTATTTTGATGTGGTCCCAATAGATCATTTTTGCTTTTGTTTCCCTTGCCTCCAGAGATGTATTGAGTAAGAAGTTGCTGCGGCCAAGGTCGAAGAGGTTTTGCCTGCTTTCTCCTGGAGGATTTTGATGGCTTCCTGTCTTACATTTAGGTCTTTCATCCATTTTGAGTTTATTTTTGTGTATGGTGTAAGAAAGTGGTGCAGGTTCATTTTTCTGCATGTCGCTGTCCAGTTTTCCTAGCACCATTTGCTGAAGAGACTGTCTTTATTCCATTGGATATTCTTTCCTGCTTTGTCAAAGATTAGTTGGCCATATGTTTGTAGGTCCACTTCTGGGTTCTCTGTTCTGTTCCATTGATCTGAGTGTCTGTTTTTATGCCAGTACCATACTTTCTTGATGATTACAGCCTTGTAGTATAGCTTGAAGTCTGGATTGTGATGCCTCCAGCTTTGGTTTTCTTTTTCAAGATTGCTTTGGCTATTCGGGGTCTTTTCTGGTTCCATACAAACTTGAGGATTGTTCTAGCTCTGTGAAGAATGCTGGTGTTATTTTGATAGGTATTACATTGAATATGGAGATTGCTTTGGGTAGTATTGACATTTTAACAATATTTGTTCTTCCTATCTAGGAGCATGGAATATTTTTCTGTTTGTTTTTTTTTTTATCTTCTTCAATTTCTTTCATAAGCTTTCTATAGTTTTCAGTGTATAGCCAAACTATGGAAAGAGCCCATATCCATTCAGTGGTGGATGAATGGATAAAGAAGATGTGGTATACACACACACACACACACACACACACACACACACACAATGGAGTATTACTTGGCAATCAAAAAGAATGAAATCTTGCCATTTGCAACTATGTGGATGGAACTAGAGGGTATTATGCTAAGCAAAATTAGTCAGAGAAAGACAAGTATCATATGATTTCACTCATGAGTACTTTAAGATACAAAACAGATGAACATAAGGGAAGGGAAGCAAAAATAATACAAAAACAGGGAGGGGGACAAAACATAAGAGACTGTTAAATATAGAGAACAAACAGGGTTGCTGGAAGGGTTGTGGGAGGGAGAATGGGCTAAGTGGGTGAAGGGCATTAAGGCATTTACTTCTGAAATCATTGTTGCACTATATGCTAACTAACTTGGATGTAAATTAAAAAATAAATAGTTTAAAAAAAATTATTAGTCTTCAGAGCTCCTGGGTGGCTCAGTCGGTTAAGCAACTCTTGGTTTCTGCTCAGGCTTCGTGGGTTTGAGCCCTGCATTGGGTTCTGTGCTGACAGCATGGAGACTACTTGGGATTCTCTCTCTCCCCACCCATTCTCTCCCTCTCCCCCACTTGCGCTGTCTTTGTCTCTCTCAAAATAAATAAAGTTAAAAAAAATTCTAACCCCCCAAAACCTTGTTAATCCTCTGTTGATTCATATTAACTGTTTATAATTCATAGAAAAAGACTAAATTAAAAAGATTACTTTTTTAACATGGCTTTTTCTATACAGTCACGGTCAGAGAGACACAGCACAGATTCTGCTGTTACGAGGAGCCAAATATCTGTCAGATAAAAATGGAGTAACGCCTCTGGATTTATGTGTACAGGTATGCTGTTAGTGTATATTCTTAGCCTTTTATTTTATAATAGAAATTGAGGTTGGTAAAACCACTTTCCGGAAATGAGAAAGATTTTTATTCTGTTTTGTTCTGATTTTATTCTATTTTATTTTAGCTTTTTTTTTTTAAAAAAAGAATATGATCCTTAAATAGGAACTATGGCATTATAAGAAATATATATTGGCCTTCATCTCAGTTCCTGACACAAGAGCTTCTAAGGCTCCTAGAATCTCCAGGGTGATAAGAATGTCTTTTTTGTACGTGAATGAGATGGCTGGTGGCTAAAAGCCTCTGAAAGCTTCAGCATGGGGGCTGGTTGCCAAGGGAACCAACCATGTGACTATAGGGCAATGTCCTATCCCATTCCCTGTGAGGTAAGAGGGAGTGGAGATTGAGTTCAGTCATCAATGACCAATATCCTGCCTATGTAATGGAACTTCCATAAAAACCCTATAAACAGTGGGGTTCTCAGGGAGTATCCAGGTTGGCAAACACATCAAAGTTGTGGGATGGTGGCATGCCCGGAGAGCGTGTGGAACCTCTGTGCCCCTTCCCATATACCTTACCCTATGCATCTCTTCCATTTGGCTGTTGCTGGGTTGTATCCTTTATAATAAACGGGTAATATTAAATAAGGTGTCTCCCTGAATTCTGTGAGCTGTTATCAAACAGCAAATAGCAGATTATCAAACCTGAGGAGGTGTTTGTGAGAAATCCTGACTTATAGCTGGTTTAGTCAGAAGTATAGGTGGCCTGAACTTGTGAATGGCTTCTAAAGGAGGGGGCGCTCTTATGAGACTGAACTTCGAACCCATGGAGCCCGTGCTCACTCTGGCTAGTTTGTGTTTGGATTGAATTAAGTTGTATGACGTTCAGTTGGTGTCCACAGACAGTTGGGAAATTCTTGGTGTGGAAACCTAAACATACAGTGTCAGACTGGTATGTAGAGGAGACCAGTTTTCCTTTAGGAACTTTTTTAAAATCTAGGTAAGTTTAAATCTATTTTTTTTTTTTTTTTAGGGTGGCTATGGAGAGACTTGTGAAGTATTAATTCAGTATCACCCTAGGCTTTTCCAGACAATTATTCAAATGACACAGAATGAAGATCTCCGAGAAAACATGGTGATGTAATTGTGCTAATAGCTTGTAAAAGAATAAGCCTTATTCATGCTTATCATATATGGCATTTTAGAATGTGCTTGGTAGTTTTATTATTACAAGTATTTTAATAATTCAAATTGTCTGCATTATAGGAAAGTATGAATTATACACTAATAAACTTTGTGCTGATATTTAGCCCTGTGAATCTTCTGTCCTCTGGGTCTTTGGTTTTTGCTTAAAATAATTAGAATTTTCCCCAGAGGTAGGGGAAAGTAATCTAAGGAGGAATATCATAGTATCATTAGTAATCACTAGTTTATTGAGTTTATTTGTAATAGTTTTACTCGTTGAAAAATTGCAGAGTTTGAATTTCTCTTATATTTTAGAAGTTTGGAATTAAGTTTCTGTAAATGAACTTGGTGATTTCTGTATGTTTTCTATTGCTTTTTTACTGGGTAGTTTTGAAAAGATTTTTTGTCATCTTATCTCTGTATTAGCTTTTGTAAGGCAAAATAACTGTAAAGGAGTTGATTTAAACTAGATGGCTTTGGGATACTTTTTAAACTAATAGGTACTTACTTTCTTGATAAAGTTTAATGGATTATTGTGTAATCACATTTTTTTATTTGTAAAAAATTTAGTTACGACAAGTTCTGGAACATTTGTCTCAGCAAAGTGAAAGCCAGTACCTGAAGATTCTAACAAGCCTTGCTGAAGTTGCCACAACAAATGGCCATAAACTGCTTAGGTAAGTGTTTCAAAATATAAGCAAATCAATAGGCAGCAGAATCTGTCGGCTTTGTCTCTTTTCAGGCTTTTCTGGGAATAGTTTATTTTGTTGGATGTTTTTGTCAGTGGTAAGATGTTCTAAAATTTTGCTGACTTATTATTGTTTTGTTTTAACGGACCAGAGCAATCAACTATTACTGGGAAATTTTAGTCTCTCTAGAGTGAAGAAAAATAGGGACTTACTTTGGATTTGGATAGGTTTCTAAAATTTTATAAAATGATAGGTTAGTCATCTAAGTAAAATATACATGAAGAAGAATCAAGGAAATTTAGGAGTCTTTTGTTGTTGTTATTCCTCCCCCAAGAAAATAGTTTGGGAATCAAATCGTGATCTCTAATTTATAGAACTCTGGGTACAGGCTACTGTTCAGAGTCTCAGCATACCTTCATGATGCCTTACAAAGTGTTTGCCCTAAACTGTTCCCCTCCGTTCAGTTCTTTTTTCTTTCCAAAAGACGCTATGGTTTTAATGGCTGATTTTTATGTTCTTGGAGGTAATGCCTTTATATTACTTGCATTTCTATATATGCCTTTTCCTGCAACTTTACATTATTGTATATGGTTAGCTGCCCCAAATAGGAACAAACAGCCACTTAGAAATGGTTAATGTATTTTTTCTTAGCTTATAAATTTGGCCTACTTCTAATATGGATGCTTTTCCCTGGGTAGTTTTCATTTCACTTCTCTTAGTACACCCAACTCTTAGAACAGGTCACGGTCTTATCTCTGTGGTCGCAACTGGAGTTTCTTCCTCCCAACTCCATGATATTTCTATATATCAGCTACATTGTCAAGTCCATTATGTTAGCCCCTTTCTGTCTTCCTTTGGGGTTTTCATATACTCAGACCAGAATCACACTCTATAACATTTATGTAGAAGGATCTTTGCTAGGCCCCTTAAACTTCGTGGTACCAAGCAAGGTTACCCTCTTGTTTTCTTTTAGCCATTAAGTCTTTCTTCAGTTCTACTCTCTATACTATTTGCTAATTCTTTATAATTCAGTTTCTAACTTTGAGACTACTTAAGATTCTTTTTATGGGATTCATTGAATTTCACCTTTATATAATGTTCTCATTTTATTTAGTCGTTTCCATTAATCCATTTATTTGATGAGGGCTTTCTGTGATTCAGACATACTAAAGGCATGGCTCAGGAGTCTGCCAGACTCAGGTTTAAATCCAGATATCACTATTACTGTGTGATCTCAGCAAGTGACTGTTTTGAGTTTCCCTTTTTCATATACCCATCCGTCTAATACATACTTTTGAATGCCTACCATCCCCCCAGGCCATCTGGTAGGTGATTGTGAATAAAACAGACAAGATCTCTCCCTGTATTTAATTTACAGCCTAGTCAGGATTTTGTTTCCTTATTGGAAAATGGTAGTAAATATCTTCTTAATGAATTGTTATAAAAATTCAATGATAAGATACTGTAAAGTGCCAAGCATAATGTTTGGCCCATAGTTGAGATGGTGATGATGATTATATAAATGGAAAATGCCAGAGATAATGATGATTATTTTAAACACCCTGTTTTCCTATATTAGAAAAATGTCCTGTTTTTTTCTACCTAAATCTTTTGTCTTGTTTTTTGCTTTTCCACAGTAATGAGAAGGCCTATGTTTTTTTTTTGTTTGGTTTTTTTTTTTTTTTAATTTTTTTTTCAACGTTTATTTATTTTTGGGACAGAGAGAGACAGAGCATGAACGGGGGAGGGGCAGAGAGAGAGGGAGACACAGAATCGGAAACAGGCTCCAAGCTCTGAGCCATCAGCCCAGAGCCTGACGCGGGGCTCGAACTCAACGGACCGCAAGATCGTGACCTGGCTGAAGTCGGACGCTTAACCGACTGCGCCACCCAGGCGCCCCAAGAAGGCCTATGTTTTTAAATGTTTATGGTTTTAAGTTCACCTTTAATACTTACAACCAGACACTAAGCTAAGGAGCATTGAAATACATTATTTTATTTAAACCTCACAATAATTTTGTTATTTAGGTAGTAATTTCCATTTTACATGGAAGAAAACTGAAGTTAGCAACCAAGCTAATACATAGAAGAGTGAGGATTCCTATTCTCATTAATAGAGAGCAGATTCTGGGTTCCAATCTAGCTCTTAAAAGTAACAGGGAGAGGGGCACCTGGGTGGCTCAGTCGGTTGAGCGTCGGACTTCGGCTCAGGTCATGATGCCGCAGTTCGTAAGTTCAAGCCCTGCGTTGAGCTCTGTGCTCACAGCTCAGAGCCTGGAGCCTGCTTCAGATTCTGTGTCTCCCTCCCTCTGCCTCTTCCCCGCTCATGCTCTGTCTCTCTCTGTCTCTCAAAAATGAATAAACATTAAAAAAAAAAAATTAAAAAAAAAAAAAAAGTAACAGGGAGATGAGTGGAACAGAAGTATGGTAGGAAAAAGAGGGCCATGGCCAGAACGAGTTTTAACGTTTATTTATTTTTGGGACAGAGAGAGACAGAGCATGAACGGGGGAGGGGCAGAGAGAGAGGGAGACACAGAATCGGAAACAGGCTCCAGGCTCTGAGCCATCAGCCCAGAGCCTGACGTGGGGCTCGAACTCACGGACCGCGAGATCGTGACCTGGCTGAAGTTGGACGCTTAACCGACTGCGCCACCCAGGCGCCCCCAGAACGAGTTTTAAAACTGTTTTACTAAACTGCAGTGCCTCACCACCTACAGTGCTACTTTTCAAATGCTCTATGAAATCTGCTAATTATGGCCATTTTGGGGCTCTAAGTATCTTTTTCTTTTATTTTTCTAAATGTTTATTCATTTTTGAGAGAGAGTGGGGAGGGGAAGAAAGGGGGACAGAGGATCTGAAGCAGGCTCTGCGCTAACAGCGGCAAGATCATGACCTGAGCCGAAATCTGACGTTCAGCCTACTGAGCCACCTGGGTACCCCTAAGTATCTTTTTCTTGAGATTGGTAGTGAGTATTGGTTATTAGAATTATATTAGAATTTATTGTGTTGTTTACTGTTTTGGGAAGTCCCGTGTTTCTCCTTTACTACCTTTACCTGACACTGTTACCACCCTCGCCAGTTGTGTGGGTTCTTCATTCCCCACACCAGACAATTCTTTTTTTTTTTTTTTTTAATTTTTTTTTTTCAACATTTATTTATTTTTGAGACAGAGAGAGAGAGCATGAACAGGGGAGGGTCAGAGAAAGAGGGAGACACAGAATCCGAAACAGGCTCCAGGCTCTGAGCTGTCAGCACAGAGCCTGACGTGGGGCTTGAACTCGCGGACCGCGAGATCATGACCTGAGCCGAAGTCGGCCGCTTAACCGACTGAGCCACCCAGGCGCCCCCCCAGGCAATTCTTTAAACACCAGCTGGTGTACAGCTTTTCTCAGCTTTGAAAACTATCCATCTAGAGACACATCAAGTCTCATAGGTTAAGGACTCTTTCTTACGAGACTGCTCCCACTTTCAGATGCCAATTCCAAATAGTAAATCCCCAGGTTAGCCATAACTTCTGTCTGACTTCACTACAAATTAGAAGTTCTCATGACCTCCTTCCCCTTGGGTTTGGTTATTTTTTAGAACAGCTCACAGTATTCGGGGAAACACTTATTTAGATTTACCAGTCTATTAAAAGACACAATAAAGGATGCAGATGATCAGCCAGATGAAGAGATACAAAGAAAAAGGTATTGGAGGATCTCGAGCACAGGAACTTCTGTCCCCATGGAGTTGAGGGTGTCACCCTCCTAGTATGTGGACGTGTTCACTAATCTGGAAGTTCCCTGAACCCCATAGTTTTGGGCTTTTTGTGGAGGCTTTACCCTGTAGGCATGTTGATCATTAACTCCATTTCCAGTCCTTCTCCCCTCTCTGGATAACGTGGGGTGGGGCTGGAAATTCTAAGCTTCGAATCGTGGCTTAGTCTTTCTGGTGACCAGCCTCCATCCAGGAGCTCACTAAGATTCACCTCAGTAGAACAAAAGACAACTGCTGTCACCCAGGAAATGACAAGAGATTGAGGAACTCTGTATCAGGAACAGCAGTCAAAGACTAAATATTAGAACAAAAGATGTTCCTAGTGCTCTTATCACTTAGGAAATTAGGAGGGTTTTAGGAGCTTTGTACCAGGAACCAGGGGTAGAGACCAATATATATGTTTTCTATTGCCTCACAGCTGCCAAGGTAGAATAAGAGGGTCTCAAATACAAATTACTCCCTCCTGAGGGTTTATGTTTCATGGTACTTTTGCAAATTGTCTCCCTTTTGTTCATTAATTTATAAATCATTTTATGCTTCTTAACCCACAATGGGATATAATTTTGGCCACTTTAATAGAAATTTTAATTAAGAAAACTGATTCAAATATATATTTAGTGACAATTGAGATGTTAATTAGCTTACTTTTGAAAAAATGGATAGCCTTTTGTCTAACCAATTCTGGGAATATTTACTAAAGATGATAAATATGTACTTAAAAATTTTTTTTAATGTTTTTTAAATTTATTTTTGAGAGAGAGAGGGAGGGAGGGAGGGAGGGAGACACAGAATCTGAAGCAGGCTCCAGACTCAAGAGTGTCAGCCCAGAGCCCGACACAGGGCTCGAACTCACAAACCACAAGATCATGACCTGAGCCAAAGTTGGACACTCAACCAACTGAGCCACCAGGGTGCCCCTAGATAATAAATATTTATTTGCAGTCCCTTTTGCACATAATGTGTTTGACTAAATAAGTGAATTATCTTACTTTCTGTATACTTACGATTAAAGATAAAGATAGTTATCAATGTGCAAATGAACAGAGAAATCACAGCTGTTTGCTTAGTAAGACATTGAATGAAAGTATATTTTCACATGTAAACCAAAGGTAAGTTCATTGATAGGGCCTTGATTTAGGAAACTAATGTTAAAACTTTTATATTGAGACCTTATGGCTTGGGAAGAAATTATCATTTTATGATCAAGTGGAGAAAGATACGATGAAGTTTAGATTTTGTGATATTTTTGTATAATACTAAAGATATTTCACTTGTTGTAAAGTGAAAAATAACATTTTTTGAATCAGTGATTCAGCTTGGAAGAATTTTAAACTGGTTGTAGTAATATAAAATTATTAGATAGTGTTTATAATTGAGAGTCATATTCAGATTCCATTGTTCAGAAAATACTTCTTAAGTCATGAAATGTTTCCTAGATCAGTTATTTAAATATTTAAATGTATAGTAATTTTGCAGAGGAAAGTCAAATTCACCTCTTTCTCATAGAAAAATTTGAGAGTCATCATAGTTAACTTTTCCAATAGTCACAACACAATAAAAGAAGGAAGTAGTTTCAGCCAAACTACATTTCTGTTTTGTCAGTCTCAACAATCTTATGATATAAAATTAGAAACACTTCCTAAAGACAAATACATAAAAATCAATACAAAGTTACTGAAACAAAAAATTTTGTTAATATGATGTAGGTATCCCAGTTCAATACAGTATGGATAGCAGTAACTGTCATATTTTACTAACAGTTGTAACTGATAGCTAATTTTTATTGAATATTTTTAACAATTTAATAATTCTTAGAATGAGAAACAACATGAATATTGAAGTGAAAATGTCAGGAAATTTTGGGTTCACATGTCACCAGCAGAGAAAATACGCTCTAGTTGGCACTTACACACTGGAATTCTTAGAAGTAGGCATTTGCTATTTCCACATTACTTATGCATTTTATTTATTTTATTTTATTTTTAAGTTTATTTATTTTGAGAGAGTGAGTGGGGGAGGGGCAGAAGGAGACGGAGAGACAGAATCCCAAGCAGGCTTTGCACTGCCAGCACGGAGCCCAACACGGGACTTAAACTCAAGAACCGTGAGGTCTTGACCTGAGCCGAAACCAAGAGTCGGACGCTTAATCAGCTGAGCCACCCACTCACCCTACTAATCCTTTTAATTATTATTATTGACGTATGGTTGACATACAATGTTGTGTAAATTTCAGGTGTATAACATAGTCATTCAACAATTCCATGTTACTCAGGGCTCAACATGATGTGTATAGTTACTATATGTCACCATACAGTGTTATTACAGTATTATTGAGTATATTCCCTATGCTGTACTTTTCATCTCCTTGACTTTTCATCTCTATGAGCTGGGTAAAATACACTTGGGAGAATTTAGGGTAAGCTATGATAATTAATATATACAATCATAACCATTCTGCCCAAAAGTTTATGTAACTCTTTACTTTGCTTTTGTGCTACCATTAAAATACAAGATAACTGATGTTAGAGATTCCAAATTAAACAACCCCCTGAACAACAACAACATTTTTTTTTTAAAGACCTGCCACTAGTTTCAATACAGATTTAGCCTAACTCCTACAATTTCTCTATAGAAGAATAGTTGATTGATATTTGTAATGATGAACATTTCCCAGGCACTATAAAATTATGAAGGGCTTTTTGATTTGTCAAAGAAGGTTTATATTATATTCAGTATTGTTAATTGGATTTGAGTTCTTTTTTTCTTCACAGTGGTGTGTATATCCTATATTTATGTAGAGTCATAAGACTACCATTAGAGAACTGCCTTGATGCTGATATTAACTTTAAGGTTATTTAATTTGTAAGTGTTCTGCTATATGTGAACAATTGGTTACTATTCTGGGGTGAGGAGGGGAAATGAGGTTATGGATAGAGTAGAAAGTTCAGCTTCTACAATAGAGTTGTAGGTTGACTTGAGAACATAATCAACATTTCTATTTCTCTGAAATGTCCTCAGAATTCCTAAGAGTCCGTTTAATTTATAAATATACTTTTGGAAGTGAAAGTTAGAGATTGCTTAAAGTTGATGCCTCAAGAAACCAACTGTTGGTGCTTTCCTTCATATTTGTGCTTTGATTATTGGTTCTATTCTGGTTGCTTAAACATTAATAATTCATTCATATGCAATCCAAATAATGTATAGCAACTTCCTATTAAACAAAGCATTCTGTTCCCTATCACAATAGGAAGGAACTTTGCTAGTTATATTAGGAAACAGATGATTAATGTGATGAAAATGTTTTAAATTAATTATTTTAAGATGTAATTTGTTTTATTCCACCTAACCTGTTCATATTTTAACTTTTATTTTCAGCTTGTCTAGTAATTATGATGCTCAAATGAAGAGCCTTTTAAGGATTGTGAGGATATTTTGTCATGTCTTTCGAATTGGTCCATCCTCTCCCAGTAATGGAATCGATTTGGGCTACAATGGGAATAAAACTCCAAGAAGCCAGGTGTTCAAGGTCAGAAAAGTATATGATGTTGTTAATAAGATAGACAAAAAAGAGATGAATGTGACAAAGCATGCATTCATTAGTCAGAAACCTCATAAACTAAGTTTGGTTCATACTCCTATCACATTTTAAGTTAGACACACATTTCTCCTTTCATCCCTGTGTAATCAACAGCAATTCTTAAGTGGTAAGCTTTCTGTATTTTTCTTACAAGTAACATTTTAATTCCATTAGTGTTGTATTCAAAGGGTAAAGATACTTAATACTTAAATCTACTTTTTTAAATTGGATTACAGGTTTTAAATGTAGCAATATGCAGCCATCATGCTTTTTAAAAAATTATTCAGAAGTAAAGAAAATAACTAGTTTTCTTTTTTTTCCTTGTGTCCATTTTTTTTAAAGTTTTTATTTTAATTCCAGTTAGTTAACATACAGTATTATGTTAGTGTCAGGGGTACAATATAGTGATTCAGCAATTTCATACATCACCCAGTGCTCATCACAAGTGTCCTCCTTAATCCCCATCACCTATATAACCCATTCCTTCTCCCTACTCCCTTCTGAAAATACCTGGTTTCTATTTAGAGGTTATTATTGCATATTTTCAGAAGGGAGTTAATGTGTGTGTCCATATATGTGTTTTAAAAGTAAGTTTACTTTCATTTCCTGTGTTTACTACCAATTAATTCCTGGGATCACTTCAAGGAAGAATCATTGAGATATTTTCTTTTCTCTTCTTAAAAATTAAAAAAAATATATTTATTTATTTTGAGAGAGAGAGAGTACAAGCAGGGGAGGGACAGAGAGAGAGGGAGAGAGAAAGAGAATCCAAGCAGGCTCATCAAAGTCAGCGTAGAGCCTGATGCAGGTATCAATCTCATGAACTATGAGATCATGACCTGAGCCAAAATCAAGAGTTAGATGCTTCACTGACTTAATCACCCCGGCACCCTGAGATATTTGCTTAAAATATTTGTATTGCTTCAGCTGCTTCCTGTAAGACCCAAGACAGTGTTGCTACCTAAGTTAAAGTATAATTTTATGAATTAAGCAAAATGAATGTGGCTATAATTGTTATTGTTAAGACTTTTTTTTTCTTGAGGCGTATTTTTAAATAACTCAGATTTTGGACAAATGTGTAACTTTATAACTGTTTTCATATTAGCTTTTTAAAGGTAACTTATCTTAAGAAATTTTCATGGTACAAAATTTGCTTTTGGGTTCATGAAGGTTTGTATTTCTTTAAATATTTTGAGTATTTCTTTTATATTTTGAGTATAAATATAGGTTATCTATCCAAAAAGTGATATAAACATTTTTATTTGTCACTTTCTAAAAAACTAGTTATGATTGACAGCTTTACTGTCTGTAAAATTTGAAGTAAAACTAATGACCAATGCTAAGTGATTCTTTTCTTACATGGAACTTTTTGGGCACCTACAAATAAGTGCTTTGTAAGCATTTTGACACTGGTGGATTTTAATAGCTAAAATAGGTACAATAGGCTTTTAGAAAGATGTGTGTAAGGGCCTTGCATCTGTTTGTGTTCTTCACTGTTTCTAAAGAGTTAGTGCAGAAAAGAGTTTTCATCTGTTTGTGTGTGTGTGTGTGTGTGTGTGTGTGTGTGAGTGTGTGAGAGAGAGAGAGAGAGGAGAGAGAGAAAGAGATTGATTCTTATTTTTTTTCCTTTTTTTCCCCTATTGTGCCACCTCCTGGAAGAAGGCAGTTATACAACTTTTTGTAATTCAAATTTTGGCTTTTCACATACCACTTCTTCAATACTAGTTTGGAGTCATAAGTTACTATCTTTGTAAAATTTGAATCTAAATATTGATCCACTATTTTGTCAGTGTTATTTTAAGTGAGTTTTACTGCTTAAATAGTCACATTACATGCAGTTGTTCTTAATGTATTCTGGTATGGCTTGTGCTGATTTAATTTTCTGCTTATCCTTTCTACTTACCTATAATGATGAATAGAAAATCAAATCAGGTATAGATAAAGTCACTATTCTCCAAATTGGGTATAGATTATATTCACTATTGTCTGTTTTTTTGTTTTTGTCTTTGTTTTTTTGGTTTTGTTTTTTTTTTTTTTTTTGGTTAAAATTTGAGTATGCCATGTGTTTGCTAATGATCAGAAAATAAGTATGTGTTAATTCGTAGCATCTCTATAGGAATTTTGTACTTGATTTCAAATGTTAGTTTCCTATCTAACCAGTCAATACTGGTATAACAGAGTAGAAAAGGGTATCTCCCTGGTTTTCTTTGAGCTTTTCTTTTGTGAAATCTAAACTCTGTTTTGATTATTATATCAATGACATATATATTACAAAAAGCTCTTTTTTTTCTATCTTATTTCATTTATTAGTATCTTTTTTTAAGGGATTGTTTTATGCATCATTGACAACTGCTTTTGCCTTGACTGTTTTTTTTTTTTTTTTTTTAATTTTGACCTTACACTTCGGTAAAACATTTTTATTACAAAACTACCTACGTTTTTAAAAACATTAAATGTTACTCTTAAAAATTTATTAGTCTCTTGACATATAATTTTATGAATTATATTTTATGGCTGGAGGATGACAAAATGATGCCCTCCCACTTACAAGGATAAAAAATAGAAACTACATTGTCATCTATTTATATAAAATCTTCTGTTCATTGTGGGGTGATTCAGAGTTGTAAAGATCATAACCATTTCCTGAGTTCCTGCTATGTTAGACTGGAAAATACCATTTTAATTTTTACCACGTTTTGTCTAAGGTAGCCATTGATCCCTACTTTCCATTTCATTAACTAGGTACTCTAACATGTCACTTTATTGTTAGGATTAACTAATGGGTTTTCCATTACAAATGAGTGGGTTTATAGGCCATGTGGTTTTAGTAGGTGAAATTGTTTAACATCCTGTTACTAGTTTTCTGATTTATCTTAGAAAACTTTTAAGTTAATCTTAACACTTAGCCATTTTTTCAGTGTTAAGAGATTTTTATCTAATGCCTTGGGAACTTCGGAGCATCTGAAGGAGAAGGTAGTTATGTTTATTGAAGCAGTGTGAACATGGGGAAGACAATTTAGACTTACTGAATCTTGATATGCTCTTCTTTTGTGACTAGTAAGCTGTGACTGTTAATACTTACATAGAATTGTAATTGGGAAAGTTTGGAAGCTGAGAATGATTGAGAAACTTTTAACTTCAAAATCTTATATTTTGGATTGTAACATTTGACATTGTCAAATTGAGAATAGTGAGACTGTACTGTTAAATTTCAAGAGTGTATTTTAAGATACTATTAAAGAACTTAATTTAGTAATGCTTTCCTGTCAAATTCATATCTCACGTTGGTACATGGATCTTAAATTTTTAAAAAATTGTCCAGCAAGTTTGAGACTATATACTATAGCTTTGAAATAGAACTTAAAATGTTTTGAAAATTATGTATGCTTGTCAATAATGTGAAATGAAGCAATATTTCACGATGGCGAGATCTGCTAATGTTTTCCATAGTCATTGATTCATTTTTCAGTAAAAGTTGATACATATGGTGCTTTATATCTTTATTTTTTTGGTGCTTTGTGTCTTAGCTAATGTTTTTATCATTATTATTTATGAATATAGAAAGCATCATAGATAAGGCTTGAAATTGTTTATTTTTAATTTTAAAAATTTATTTTAATCCTTTTTATCTGTGGCTAGTACCACAGTTAGAAATTAAAGTTATTTTCACAGTACTTTTTTTGTTGTTGAGGCATGAACTTTGTGAACAGATCTTCGAAGGAAAACTCTGTAGGTAAAAATACCTTGAGGTTGGGATTTAGTTTTAATACATATGTGAATGAAGAAAAAAAAGATACGAAAAAGAGAAGAGTAAAGAAAGGCCTAAGATGACGTAGTACTTCTTTTTTCTCCTCATTCTCTTTTAATTTTTGCTGTGTTCCTTTATTGAAACTCTTTCTAGACTATCATTTTTACACAGATATGGGCTTTAAAAATTATTTCTGGATTATTCAAAACTTGCCTTTAATTTTTACACATTGTCAGTATTTAAAAATAGGATTGTTGGGTGCCTGAGCGGCTCAGTCGGTTAAACGTCCAACTCATGATCTCAGCTCAGGTCTTGAGCTCAGGGTTGTGAGTTTGAACCCCTCTTTGGGCTCCATGCTGGGTGTGGAACCTACATTAAAAAAAAAAAAAAAAAGGAAAGAAAGAAAGAGAAAGAAAAAAATGGGATTGTTGCTGGTTGTTGCTGGTTCAGGCTCAGTGCTCTCATCTGTGTGAGCAGCAGGTATCATTTCTTGCCTTAGGCTTCATCTGTATCCAGTGTGCTGTTTTTCTAGGTTGCAGTCCTCATTTAGAGGCCAATTATTCCTTTTGCCTTTTGTTTCAAGAAGTTTTACATTACCACCTGTTCTTTCTATTTTGGAAGTTCATTTTGTGATGTAAAGCTAAAAGTTTTACTGACGTAAAATGTTCTTTTTCATTCTTTACAGTGGGTTTGATGTTTTGCTCACGAGAATTAAGACATTTTCTGTGCAGGTATCATGTCAGTGTTTATGGCAGCTGGTGCCTCTTACCCTTCCTTTGAAGCAGCTCAGGGATCCTGAATCTTGCAGCTGCTACGCCTAACCATAGAAGAGCTCTCTTTGTTGGGGAGAGGGGTGCTTATTTCAACCTTAGAGAGTATAATCAGTTTCTCACTTTGCCTACCTGTTTATGTAGTATGTACTAACTAAATATTTGTTGAAAGAAGGGACTAGGTTTTTGTTGATGATAGGGGGAGCTTTTTTTGCTTTATTTTGTTTTGTTTTCTGCTTTTTGGTTTAATGTTTAAGTGAAGACTTAAGATTGATTTAATTATTTGCAAATCTAGTAAGTCAAATAAATATTCTCAAAAAGACAATGTTCTGCAAACCTGAAGAAAAGCTGAACACATAGCAGAAGAACTTGTTAGAAAATAATGATAAAGAATTTCCTGGAAGAACATGTTATTTAAACATTTCTTAAACTTCCAATTATAGTTGTGTAATCTCTTTCCGTAAAGTAAGATTTTAATATTTAAAAGTAACATTTCTTTTGGTTGAAATATTGTGGGTCTTTCTGAAGCGCATCGTCTAGTTTGTAGCATTCTGTGATCCCATAAGAAACAAAAAGATTAACTCTTATATTCATTTGCAGAAAGACAGTTTATCATTCTCAACAGTAATATTTAAAATGGTATATGGCTTTTCAAACTCCCCCTGCCCCCCAGCTTCTTCGTCACACCCCCAGTGTGACTTCTTCTGCACCGGGTTTAGGGCTCCCTGCTCCTGCTAAGATAGTGCTGCCATCGTCTCTCTCCAGATGCCATCATGATTATCTACCAGGACCTCATCAGTCATGATGAGATGTTCTCTGACATCTATAAGATCTGGAGATCATGGGTGGGTTGTGCCTGGAGGTGGAGGGGAACATGGTTGGTAGGTCCGAGGGTAACATTGGTGGATCGTTCATTGGTGGAAATGCCTCCGCTGAAGGTCATGTGTGTGAAGGTACCAAAAGCACAGTAATCACTGGTGTTGATGTTGTCATGAACCATCACTTGCAGGAAACCAGCTTCACAAAAGAAGCCTACAAGAAGTACATCAAATGAAATCAATCCAAGGCAAGCTCGAAGAACAGAGGCCAGAAAGAGTAAAACCTTTTATAATAGGGCCTGCAGAACGAATCAGGCACATCCTTGCTAATTTCAAAAATGACCACTTCTTTATTGAAAACATGAATCTAGATGGCATGGTTGCCCTGCTGGACTACCGTGAGAGTGGTGTGACCCCACATACGTCCTTTAATGATGGTTTAGAAATGGAAACATGTTAATGAATTTGGCTGTTACTCTGGATGTATCCCCTGTTGTCATAAGTGGTGGCTCCTCATCCACACAACACCAGGACTTAGACAAATGTGACTGATGTCATCTTGAGCTCTTCATTGATTTTGACCTTGATTTATTTGGAGTAGAGGCATTGTTTTTAAGAAAAAAAAATACTCATTTAAACTCATTTGAGAGAATGGCCTCTTCGTTTAGTACATATTTAAATCCACCCTGTGTAGTGTCCTGGGGAAGCTAGAGCCTGGTTGTAGACTACTGCTAGAAAGCATAAGACTTCCTGCAGACAAGTCTACAGTGAGAACTACTTCTGGGACTGCAGTATTAAAAACAAGAACCCAAAGTCTTAATTCTGAGTTCAAGTAAACAGAAAGACCATGCTCATAGCTGTGCCAACATTTGAAGTGGATTCTTTACACATTTCATCACCTACAAACAGAAGTAGTGAACTCTGGGAAAGATTACTAAAAGAATAAAAAGAGACTAATACAGTTGGAAGCAAAAACAAAACAAAACAATAGTGTAGGAATGAAGGAGCATTTAAGTGCTATCTTTCTCCTTGACCCTGACTGTTAATTTTTATTTGGGGTTAAAAATGTTCTTGCAGACCTTTTTTCCCACCAGTTTTATTGAGATATAATTGACATATAACATTGTGTAAGCTCAAGGTGTATAATTTGATAATTTGATACACATATACATTACCACAATAAGGTCAGTTAACACATCCTTTACTCACATTATTACCATTTTCTTGTCATGGTGACAACATTAAAGCTTTACTTTCAGGGGCGCCTGGGTGGCTCAGTCGGTTAAGCGTCCGACTTCGGCTCAGGTCATGATCTCACGGTCTGTGAGTTCGAGCCCCGCGTCGGGCTCTGTGATGACAGCTCAGAGCCTGGGGCCTATTTCCGATTCTGTGTTTCCCTCTCTCTCTGACCCTCCCCTGTTCATGCTCTGTCTCTCTCTGTCTCACAAATAAATAAACGTTAAAAAAAAAAAAATTAAAAAAAAAAAGCTTTACTTTCATAGTAACTTAAAAAAATTTTTTTAAATGTTTATTTATTTTTGAGAGAGATAGAGTATGAGCAGAGGAGGGGCAGAGAGAGATGGAGACATAGAATCCGAAGCAGGCTCCACACTCTGAGCTGTTAGCACAGAGCCCAACATGGGGCTCAAACCCATGAACCATGAGATCGTGACCTGAGCCGAAGTCAGACGCTTAAGCAACTGACCCACTCAGGTGTCCCCATGGTAGCTTTCAATTTACAGTACAGTATTGAAAACTAGACATGATGTTGTATATTAGATCCCTGGTAGCATTCTTTTGATAGTACTTGGGCATTTATATTTCTGCTTGTTAAAAATTACTAGTTAGGGGCGCCTGGGTGGCGCAGTCGGTTAAGCGTCCGACTTCAGCCAGGTCACGATCTCGCAGTCCGGGAGTTCGAGCCCTGCGTCAGGTTCTGGGCTGATGGCTCAGAGCCTGGAGCCTGTTTCCGATTCTGTGTCTCCCTCTCTCTCTGCCCCTCCCCCGTTCAGGCTCTGTCTCTCTCTGTCCCAAAAATAAATAAACGTTGAAAAAAAAATTAAAAAAAAAAATTACTAGTTATTAGGGATGATGTAAATATTTCATCTCCTTTAGTACTTAGTCCTGTGGTAGCGATTACATAATATTTTAAAAAGAAAATTTCATTTGCTGTTAGTTTACAAAAGACATTTCATTATTTTTTTAAAAGGAATATTTTAAATAGTGTAAAAAAAACAAACAGTTTACTCCCTCCCTTTTTCTTTTTCAAGCTGTTAATTTTTACTTGGAATTAAGGATTTGCTAGTCAGTTTTGGTAGTTACTAGTCATTAGATGGAATTTGTGTATATGTGTATGAAAGCATATGCATGTATGTGCATATATATAAATATTATGTAAAATTTTTAAATTTCTAACCATAAATTTTCAAAATTATATGAATTACATGAAAAGAGCACAATAAAGCTTTTTTTTTTAAGTTTATTTATTTCTTTTAGTGATCTCTACACTCTCTGTGGAGCTCGAACTCACAACCCTGAGATCAAGAGTCTCATGCTCCACCAGCTAACCCAGGCAGGCACCCCAGAACCAAACTGTTCATTAGACTTTTTAGGACTTCTTATTTTTTTTTTAATTGAAAAAAGACAGTTGAAAATTGTTAACACATGAATATAGTAAAGATTGGGGGATTGTATATTTAAAAGTAATATATGCTTTTAGAACTAAATATTTGAAAATTTTTAAAAGAGGAAAGATTGCTTATGAATTTTTTGTTAGATTTTAGGTTTTACCTTTTTATTCCAAGGAATAAATAAATAGAAATTAAATTTTTGCTGTAAATGAAGAAATTGTTATTTATGTGGCATTCATATGTTTTGTTATTTACCTTCAGGCACTGCTGTCACATTAACTTGGGAAAGTAGCAGTAGCTAGAGTAAATTTTCTCTTTTATAATATTTGCTTGAGTGAGTTTTTTTATCCTGGAGTTTAAGAATGATGTTAAAAAAACCCTTCTGTTTTTCTCCTAGCCTCTCGAATTGCTTTGGCACTCATTAGATGAATGGCTAGTTTTAATAGCTACAGAATTGATGAAAAACAAGAAGGATTCAACGGATATCACTTCTATTTTGCTGAAACAAAAAGGCCAAGATCAAGATGGTACTTCCATTCCTCCATTTGAACCTCCAGGACCTGGGAGCTATGAAAATCTATCCACTGGCACAGGGGAATCTAAACCAGATGCTCTTGGAGGGAAACAGGAAGCCAGTGCAGACTGTCAGGATGTTATTTCTATGACAGCTAACCGGCTAAGTGCTGTCATTCAAGCCTTTTACATGTGCTGTTCTTGTCAGATGCCCCCAGGGTAAGAAGGTTTCTGCTTATTATTTCCTTTTCTGATAGATGAAGAAAAGCTATGATTTTTTTGGTAATTTCAGTAACAAACAATAATTTGTTGATTTTAGGTTCTGTTTTGATCTGTTTTAGGACACTCATCGTACTAATCTAGAATTGGTTTAAAATATTTGAGTTTTAAGCATTATATAAATGATTAACATGTAGAATGGTGAATGTCACTTTGTGCAGGATTACTTAATTTTGTATTCAAAGTGTATAGAGCAGAGATGTTTAAAATTTCAAGGTTTTTAAAAAGTCACTGTTCATATCCTCTGTTAATGAAAAGTTCTATATATTTTTTCATCTTATAAATTGACTAGGCATGCCTAGTTTTCCAAACACAGATCTTTTTTTTTCTTCTGCTAGGAGCCAGTCCAATTGTATACATAGTTACCAGATTTGCTTTATCACCAATTTCCGTCCATACGTTCTGATTTTTTTATCCCCCACAGAATGACTTCACCCCGTTTCATTGAATTTGTCTGCAAACATGATGAAGTTTTAAAATGCTTTGTTAATAGGTAAGGCTTTCTTGGATTCATAGATCGCTCTTGTAGGCTTTTCTTTCTTTGCTTACAATGTTTATCTCAACAGAAATGTTTTTTTCTGTTACAATTCAAAAAATGCTCAATGATAAGTAAAAATATAGTAGGTGTAGATTAATATTTTTCTTTTGTTTCAGTATCTGTATATCTGAATTTGCATTTCACTTATTCATCCTTCCTGTCCATTTAAACAAAATATATTTTTCTTTTAGAAATCCCAAAATTATATTTGACCACTTTCACTTCCTCCTTGAATGTCCTGAGTTGATGTCAAGATTCATGCATATCATAAAAGCACAGGTAGAGATTTCTCTTAATCTTGTTTTTAGTCTGTCTAATGAAAATTAGTTTTTTAATTTGAATACTTTTTAGTGAAATAATTATTATACTTGAGACCTCTTGCTAGAAGAGGAGTGAAATTACCTTATTCTTTACTTCAGTATGTGGAATTACATTAATATGTTACATTAGTATGAGGGGCATTTTTTTATCTTCAAGAAGTGTGTACTGAGTGTCCAGTGTGTGCAAAATCTTGTGCAAAGACAACAGAACACATTGCCACGTTTCCTGAAATGAGTTTTATGGAGCATTAGTCCTATAAGGCTGATGGTCCTTGAGGAAAGGATTTTATCCCTAAATACGTTTAGAAAATACAATATGCCCTGTTGGAGATTTGTAAAGCGTATCAGCAGCTTGTTAAAAGGCTTTGAGAAACCATTTGGTAAAAATAGTGATTTAACTTTCTTAATCCTCCAAATTTATTTGACCTGAGATCCTTTCCCCCACCAGGGTTCATTCCACATATCTCATGTTTCGTGAAACATGCTAGGGAAAAGTTTTTTTGCTACTTACTAGCTATGTAATTTTGGGCACATTTCCAACATCCTTGAGCCTTGGTTTCTTCATCTATAAAATAGAGATAATGACACCAACCTCAAAAACTATTGTGAAGAATAAATTTTAAATAATAACTGGTATATATGTTCAATAAATGGCAGTTATTTGGAGATAGAAAGCATATGTCCTTTCTCCACAAAGATCTTAATTCAGTCTAGCAGGTAAGATAATAAATGTACCTATAAAAGAGTAATTACATCATTATCTGACTGCTTAGGACTTTAAGGGAGGAAGACTTTGCTTCTGCCTGCTATAGTCAAGGAAACTTTTAAAAAGAGGAGGTGGATTTTATGCTGGACCTTGAAAAACATTGCAAAATTTTGCTTGGAGTGAATTGGGTAGATGAACATTCTAGCCAAGATATGGTCCAGGGCTTGTAGATGAAGAAGTGTATAAAATTACAATGGTTGAAGCAGAAATGTTGTGTAGGTGAGGAGTGAGGTGTAATTCTGGAAAGGTAGGTTGGGGTCATGCTGTGTTAAGCCTTGATTGCCAGATTGAAGGATCTTCTTTGTTTTCTAGGCTGTCAGCAGCCCCTGATAACTTTTCATTCAGGAGAATGATATGATCCTGGTAAAATTTTAAAAAATAATTTGTCAGAAGTGTAGGATAGACTGGAAGCTGTGGTTTGGTTAGTAATCATAAGGTAGATATTGTAGGTGTTTTTAAATCTTTTTAGGGACACTGACCCTTTCAGAAATTAAAGCTAAGAACTAATTCTTATAAAATTATACACCTGTATATAAGTATCCTTTTGACATGTGTTAAAAATGATAATGTGAAAGAGAAGATAGTAATAATAACATTTCTTGAATGCTGACTTTAGGTCAGTTACCATATATTTGCTTTACTTGGGTTATTTTCATAGCAATCATGCGAGATGGGTACTCTTGAACTGAAGAGATTATGTAACTTGTTTAAGTCATTCAGCTACCAAGTGGGAGAACCAGGATTTAAGGGTCTGTCTGGTTTTTAAATTCATTTTCTTAATCTAAACTATGTGACTCCATTCTAGGGCAAATGAAATTGTAGGTGTAAGAAGCTTTTAGTTTTTGAAAGAGATAGTTTGCTATTCTTAATATTATCTCTGCTTTTATTGTCTTTTATTATCTCTGCATTTATTTTCCTCTTCCCTTCCTGAACAATTTAGTCAAAAGCATCTGCATTAAGAGGTCCACTGTTTTTACCTATAGAGGAAGTTTTGTTGCCTGGCCAGAGTGAGGAAGGTGTTCACATGCATAATGGCCTAATGTGTGGTTTTGGAGCATGGGTGTGGTAAGGAGGTTGTCTGTGTAGAAGAGGGGCTCAGCATGGAGTATGTGAGTTGGAAGAGCATATGGAGGATGTCCAGCATGGAGGGCAGTGACAGTTGCTCAGAGTAGACTGACAGAGCCCAGGTAGGGTAGAGGGCATCAGTGTAGTAAAGTATGCATGTCTGTGACAGGAGATCGGTTATACAGAGGGTGGGCCAGTTCATCAAATAAGTAAGTATACTTCATATGGGAGCCTGGTTTCTCAGTGTCGGAGAGAGGAGTTACAAAATGGAGAACAGAATGAACCATACGCTGTTGGATTAGAATTGGACATATCAGTGTGAACTTACAGTTTTCAGTGTAGATTGATAGATATAGCAAACCTGGCACCCAGTTCTTGGCTTCTGAACACCGTTCTCAATTAACCAGTGCTCTTTGGAGAAATGGCTTATTTCACAGCTGAGTCCGGGAATGTACAAGATGAGCCTGGAACCTCTTATAATGCAAGAAAGTTTTTCGAAGAGTGATAGGGTTATGTCAGAATGACACAGAACCAACTTGAATGGACTCCACTGGCCAAAGCTAAATGATGTGAACATCTGAATAAATAATGATGGCAAAATATTACAAATAAAATTGGAACCCATAAGTCTATATTGAAAAAATTAATGGATAAATGGAAAGTTTGATGAAGCAGGAAGTATGTTTACAGTCTCAAAGTATCTACTGAAAAAATAGTTAAAAATTACAGAGATTAAAAACTACAGTTGAAAAACTTGGCAGTGATCAAAACAGACATATCAGTGTGCCAGCTGATAGGATGCACTGAGACTGGCATCACTTTTATATTCCTGCCAAAGATATACACCCTGAATTTAATCTTTTTTTTTTTTTAATTTTTTTTTAACGTTTATTTATTTTTGAGACAGAGAGAGACAGAGCATGAACGGGGGAGGGGCAGAGAGAGAGGGAGACACAGAATCGGAAGCAGGCTCCAGGCTCTGAGCCATCAGCCCAGAGCCCGACGCGGGGCTCGAACTCACGGACCGCGAGATCGTGACCTGAGCTGAAGTTGGACGCTTAACCGACTGAGCCACCCAGGCGCCCCAACCCTGAATTTAATCTTGAGAACGTCAGACTAACTCTAGAGGAGGGACATTCTCCAAAATAACTGACCTGCAGTTTTTATAAATTTTTTTTAATGTTTTTATTTATTTTTGAGACAGGAGAGACAGAGCATGAGCAGGGGAGGAGCAGAGAGAGAGGGACACACAGAATCTGAAGCAGGCTTCAGACTCTGAGCTGTTAGCATAGAGCCCGATGTGGGGCTCGAACTCAAGGACCGTGAGATCATGACCTGAGCTGAAGTCGGATGCCCAACTGACTGAGCCACCCAGGCACCCCATGACCTGCAGTTTTTAAAACTATCAATTAAGGTCATGAAAATTATGAACACACTGAAGAACTGTACTGAAGTGAAAGAGACATGACGGCTAAATGCAATTCATCAGTCATGACGCTATAAAGGATATTATTAGGAAATTGGTAAAACTTGAAATGGGGTCTAAGGATTAGCTATTGTAATGTACCAAGGTTAATTTCTTGATTTTGGTGGTTGTTACCTGGTTATGTAGGAGGATTCTCTTGTTTGTAGGAAATACAACACTGAAGTATTTAAGGGTGACTGGATTTCATGGTGGCAGCTTACTCTCATATAAGGGAAGAAAAATACTTGTACTCTACTGTACTTAGAAATTTTCTGTAACTTGGAGGCAGAAAACAAGAAGGGTAAAAAAAAAAAAAAAAAAAAAAAAGCAATTACCTGGGGTAAGGGGTTGAATTCTTATTCTATTGGTGGCTAAAGGAAGAGACGTTTTGTATGGCTCTACAAATGCTATTAAGAGGAGCCTGTAATCAGTCTTGTGAATTATTTTATGGAAGTACAGGTACTCAGAAAGTTTATATACAAAAACGTGCCCTTTGGCTTTGTAGTTGTATATAAAAGTGTTTTGATCTTCCAGATATCTTATTAGCTTTTGAAGATAACATTTTGTACGTTTTAATGTTCCATTTGAATTACTTTAAAAAATGCCATTTGCTTTTATTTCTTGGTTCATATTTTACAGATAATATCTTACAATAGGGGAATACATTTTCTGTCATGTTAAATAATTTTAACATTATTCCGAATGATAATAAGAACAATATGTATTTATTGAGCATTCTGAGTCTTGAGTATTTCCCCAAGTTACTTAACTAGCCTTTTATTGCTTCACTTTTCTCTTCTGTGAAATGGGGATGATAAGAGTCCCTTTTTCTCTTAGTGTTGTGAGAATTACATGTGAAAGTGCATGTGAAGTACTTAAAACAGTGCCTGTTCACATCCATAGGTGCTTTAATAATTGTTAGCTAATTAATGATTATAGTTATGATTCTTAGGATCTCTATTTGCATTATTTCATTTAATCCTCATAGGTAGCCCTTGAAATATTTTCCCTATTTTACAGGTGGGAAAGCAAGTTCTGAGAGGTTTACTAATTTCCCTAAGGTCATAAACTTAGTAGTGACAGAGCCAGTATTCCAAACCATGTGTATCAAACTTCAAAGCCCCTACATAAATACATTACTTCTGTGTAATGTTTTTTTTTCTTACCAGAGTTTTAGAAATAATCAGCATTAAAACTGAAAGCACTTTATATTCTAGTTTATTAAAATTTATATGCCCAGAAGTTTTATAACAACAGCAATGCTTTATTCAGAATGGAAAGACTATTAGAAGTATGAACAAGATTATACATTTAACTTTATTATTTTTAATACATATATCTTTTTCTGTTATTTCATTTTTTGTCTCAAGTTTTTATTTAAATTCCAGTTAGTTAACATATAGTGTAATATTGGTTTCAGGAGTAGAATTTAGTGATTCATCCTTACATATAACACCCAGTGCTCATCTCAAGTGCATTTCTTATTACCCATCACCCATCTAGCTCAATCCCTGCTCATCTACCCTCTGTCAATCTCAGTTTGTTCTCTATAATTAAGAGTCTCTTATGGTTAGCTTCCCTGTTTTTTTTCCCCTTTCCCCTATGTTTATCTGTTTTGTTTCTTAAATGCACAGAAGAGTGAAATCATGTGGTATTTGTCTTTCTCTGATGGACTTGTTTCACTTAACATAATACCCTCTAACTCCATCCACGTTGTTGCAAATGGTAAGATTTCATTCTTTTTGATCATCAAGTAATATTCCATTGTGTATATATACCACATCATCTTTATCCATTCATCTGTCTCTGGACATTTGGCCTCTTTCCATAATTTGGCTATTGTTGATAGTGCTGCTGTAAATATCAGGGTGCATGTGTCCCTTCAAATCAGTATTTTTGTATCCTTTGGGTAAATACCTACTAGTGCAATTGTTAATTCATAGTGTAGCTCTAATTTTAGCATTTTGAGGAACCTCCATACTGTTTTCCAAAGTGGCTGCACCGGTTTGCATTCCCACCAGCAGTGTAAGAGGGTTCTACTTTCTCTGCATCCTCACCATCACCTGTTGCTTACTGTATTGTTAATTTTAGCCTTTCTGACTGGTGTGAGGGGGTATCTCATTGTAGTTTTGATTTGTATTTGTCTGATGATGACTGATGTTGAGCGTCTTCTCATGTGTCAGTCATCAGTTGTCTTTGGAAAAATGTCTATTCGTGGCTTCTGCCCATTCCTTTTTTTTTTTTTGTAGGCTTCACACCTAGCACAGAGCCCAAAGTGAGGCTTAAACTCATGACCGTGAGTTTAAGAGTCGGACACAACTGACTGAGCCACACACGCACCCCTCTTCTGCCCGTTTCTTAACTGGATTATTTGGCTTTTGGGTGTCGAGTTTGATAAGCTCTTTATAGATTTTGGATACCAACCCTTTATCAGATATGTCATTTGCAAATATATTCTCCCATTCCGTCAGTTGCCTTTCACTTTTGCTGATTGTTTTCTTTGCTGTGCAGAGGATTTTTATCTTCATGAAGTCCAAATAGTTCATTTTTACTTTTGTTTCCCTTGCCTCCAGTGATGTGTCGCTGCCTGTGTTCTCTTCTAGGATTTTGATTGTTTCCTGTCTTACATTTAGGTCTTTCTTCCATTTTGAATTTATTTTTGTATATAGTGTAAGAAAGTGGTCCAGGTTCCTTCTTCTGCTTGTTGCTGTCCAGTTTTCGCAACACCACTCGTTCAAGAGATGGTTGTTTTTCCATCGGATATTCTTTCCTGCTTTGTCAGTGATGAGTTAACCATATAGTTGTGGGTCCATAAATAAATCCCACTTGACCATGGTGAATAATTCTTTTAATGTACTGTTGAATTCAATTTGCTAGTATGTTGAGAATTTTTGCATCCATGTTCATCAGGGATATTGGCCTGTAATTCTCCTTTTTAGTGGGGTCTTTGGTTTTGGAATCAAGGTAATCCTGGGCTTGTAGAATGAGTTTGGAATGAAGGTTTTCTTTCCATTTCTATTTTTTTGGAACAGTTTGGGAAGAATATGTATTAACTCCTTAAATTTTTGGTAGAATTCCCCTGGGAATCCATCTGGCCCTGCACTTTTGTTTGTTGGGAGATTTTTGATTACTGATTCAATTTCTTTGCTGATTATGGGTCTGTTCAAATTTTCTATTTCTTCCTGTTTCAGTTTTGGTAGCTCATATGTTTCTAGGAAATTATCTATTTCTTCCAGATTGCCCAATTGGTTGGCATATAATTTTTCATAATGTTCTCTTACAATTGTTTGTATTTCCATGGTGTTGATTTTGATCTCTCCTCTTTCATTTGTGATTTATCTATTTGAGTCCTTTCTCTTTTTTTTTTTATAAGTCTGTCTAGGGCATTATTAATTTTATTAATTCTTTCAAAGAACCAGCTCATAGTTTAATCCATCTGTTCTGTGTTTTGTTGTTGTTGTTGTTATTTTTATATCAGTTATTTCTGCTCTAATCTTTATTATTTTCCTTCTTCTGCTGGCTTTAGTCTTTATTTGCTGTTCCTTTTCTAAGGTTAGGTTGTGTATTTGAGACTTTTACTTACTTCTTGAAGTAGACCTGTATTGCTATATACTTCCCTCTTATACCACTTTTGCTGCATTCCAAAGGTTTTGGAGTGTTGTGTTTTCATTTTCATTTGCTTCCACATATTTTTAAATCTTTATCTTTAATTTCCTGGTTGACCCTTTCATTCTTTAGTAGGATGTGCTTTAACTTAACGTCCATGTATTTATGTATTATGGTCTTTCCAAGTTTTTTCTTGTGATTGACTTCAAGTTTCCTAGTGTTGTGGTCTGAAAATATGCATGGTATGATCTCGATCTTTTTGTACTTGTTGAAGCTTGATTTGTTACTCAGTATGTGGTCTGTTCTGGAGAATTTTCCATGTACACTCAAAAAGAATGTGTATTTTGTTGCTTTAGGATGAAATGTTCTGAATATATATGTTAAATCCATACAGTCAGTGTGTCATTCAAAGCCATTCTTTCCTTGTTGATTTTCTGTTTGTATGATCTGTTCATTGTTGTAAGTGGGGTATTAAAGTTCCCTTCTATTATTGTATTGTTATCATGAGTTTCTTTATGTTTGTTATTGATTTGTGTATTTGGGTTCTCTCAAGTTGGAGGCATAAATACTTAGAATTGGTAGATGTTCTTATTGGTTAGACCCCTTAATTATGACACAGTGTCCTTCTTCATCTCCTGTTACAGTCCTTAGTTTAAAATGTAGTTGGCCTGATATAAGTATGGCTACTGTGGCTTTCTTTTGACGTCTATTAGCATGGTAAATGGTTCTCCATTCCCTCACTTTAAATCTGCAGGTGTCTTTAGATCTAAAATGAGTCTTTTGTAGGCAACATGTAGATAGGTCTTGGTTTTTTTTTTTTGTTTGTTTATTTGTTTGTTTTATTTTTTAATCCATTCTGATACCCTGTGTCTTTTGATTGGAGCATTTATTCTCTTTATATTCAGCATTATTACTGATAGATACAAATTTAGTGCCATTGTATTACCTATAAAGTCAGTGGTTCTGGAGACTTTTCTCTGTTACTTTCTAGTCTTTGTTGCTTTTGGTCTTTCCTAGTCAAAGGGTCCCCTTTAATATTCTTGTAGGGCTTGTTTAGTGGTCATGAACTCCTTTAGTTTGCTTGTCTGGAAAGTTCTTTAAGTCTCCTTCTATTCTAAATGACAGCCTTGATGGATAAAGTATTCTTGGCTTCATGTTTCCCAATCAGCACATTGAATATATCATGCCACTCCCTTCTAACCTGTCAAGTTTATGTGGAGAGATCTGTTGCTAACTTTGTCTTTCCTTGTCGGTTAGGGATTTCCTTTCCCTTGCTGCTTTCAGAATTCTTTCCTTATCTCTGTGTTTTGCAAATTTTACTAGGATATATCTTGGTGTTGGCCTGCTTTTGTTGATTTTAATGGGTGTTCTCTGTGCCTCCTGGATTTGGGTATCTATTTCCTTCCCCAGTTGAGGGAAGCTTTTAGCTATAATTGCCTAAATGAAACTCTGCTCCTTTTCCCCTCTCTTCTTCTGAGAGTCCTATGATGTGAATGTTATTATGCTTTATGGAGTTTCTGTGTATGCTAAGTTTATATTCATGATCCAATATTTTTCTCTCCCTCTTCTTTTCAGCTTCAGTATTTTCTACAATTTTATCTTCTAATCATGTGTTCCTATACTTCTTCCATTCTTGTGATCATTATAGTCTGTTAGTTTTGCATCTCAGTTACAGCATTTTTAAATTTCAGCCTAACTAGTTTTTAGTTTTTTTTTTAACTCTGTGGTAAGGATCTCTTTGGTTTCTTCTTTGCTTTTCTTAAGCCCAGCTAGTATCCTTATGATTGTTGTTTTAAAATCTGGTTCCGGCATATTACTTATATCATTTTTGATTAGCTCCCTGGCCATGACCTTTTTTTGTTCTTTTGGGATGAATTCCTTCCTCTTGGCTTTTTGTCTAGGTATTCTGTATATTAGGAAAACCTGTTATGTTTCCTGCTCCTGAGAGTAATGGCTATATTAAAAAGAGATCACATACTGTCCAGGGTCTGATGCTTCAGGAAGTATTTCTGGTATATGCTGTGTGCACTCTGCTGTTGTGTTTTGGCTCCTCTTTCCCTGAGGTCAGTCTTCTGCAGAATTTCTCCTTGCCTGCAGTGGGGGAGTATTTGGACCTTGTCTGCTATACGATGAGTTTTATCTAGATATGTTTTGATCTGTATTATAAAAGGGGCTAGATCCTGTTTCCCCTAGAGCTGAAGCTTTGCAGGACTCTATGGTCATTAGACTTGGTGGGTGTGGGAGGTTTGTGCTGGTCTTCTGGGGGAGGGTCCCACTGCTGATCTGACTCTCAGGCACACTTGCTTTAGTAAAAAAGCACCTGCAGGGCGCCTGGGTGGCTCAGTCAGTTGAGTGTTGACTCTTGATTTTGGCTTAGGTCATGGTCTCACAGTTTGTGGGATTGAGCCCCGCATCTGACGCTGTGCTGGCAGCAGGGAGCCTATTTGAGATTCTCTCTGTGTCCCTCCCCAACGTGTGAGCTCTGTCTCACGCTCTTTCTCTCTCAAAATAGATAAATGAAACATTAAGAAAAGACACCTGCGGAGCGCAGGGGGCACAGAGCTTGGTGCAAGCAGCTGAAGCCTCCACTGTGGGCTCTGTGCTGTTCACTGGAATTTGATGGACAGGGGTAAACATAGGGTCACCTGGCTCTCTCCTCCCTCCGGTGGGAGAGTTTGCACCTGCCGCTGTTCAGGAAACCCTCACAGAAGAGCGAACAGTCTCTCCTCGTTTGTCACAGGTTCCCTCGGATCCCTGCCTTCACTCTGTGTCCAAACCGTCTGCTCACCCAGCAGCCCTGCGCTCCTGTGTTCTATCTCAGGTGTGCCAACTGGATTTCAAAACTCCAAATTTTAGGGACCCAGCAAGGACCTTCTCTGATCCTCTGGGGCAGGGTCTTGCAACACTGTGTCTGGTGCTGTTTTGTCCCAGAAGGGCAGCTGCACAGGGACTTGGAGTTTATGGTCACGTGCAACAAAAAGCCAGCGTCCAGGTTAGTGGCCCACAGCAGGCGTCTCTGCTCCTGTGCCAACGAATGGGGTAGCTCAGTGTTGTCCACTGGCTCATTTGTCCCTGGAAAGGCAGTGCTTCGTCTTCAAAATGCACTCCAACAAGGGGAACTGGCTCTCCCAGTGCCACCCAGGGGATCCTCAGGCCACACTCTGCTCCCACAGTGAGGGCCTCTGCCCTACATTCCACAGAAGCACCTCTGTACCCTCCAGGCTCCATCCAGTGATAGTGGGGACTTCTAAAACTTCAGACTTTGAACTCTGCTGCTTGTAAAAACTTGCGACTATCAGTTCCTCTTGTTTTCCCTGTCGGTGGTTTGGGACAAGTATCTTTTCTTTGCAGTGCCCTGCACAAGAGAGAGTGTGCTCTCTCTCTCTCTCTCTATTTCTCTCCTCTCTCCCTGATCAGGACTCCTTCCTCTCTGCAGCATTAGGGATTGTTTTATCCCCCAAATCACGTCTCCACACCTCCTACCTTCCATGATGTGACCTCTTTTTTCCCTCAGTTGAGCAGTTTGTTCTCAGTTCTCAGATCTGTTTCCTTCATATTCAGAATGATTTGATATTTATCTAGCTGTGTTCGAGGAACGAGGCAAGCATAAGGTCCTCCTATTATTCTGTCATCTTTTTTTTTTTTTTAATTTTTTTAACGTTTATTTATTTTTGAGACAGAGAGAGACAGAACGTGAACAGGGGAGGGGCAGAGAGAGAGGGAGACACAGAATCTGAAACAGGCTCCAGGCTCTGAGCTGTCAGCACAGAGCCTGACACGGGGCTCGAACTCACAGACCGTGAGATCATGACCTGGGCTGAGGTCGGACGCTCAACTGACCGAGCCACCCAGGCGCCCCAACTATTCTGTCATCTTAACTCAACAACTTATTTTTTTTTTAAGTTTATTTATTTAAGTAATCTCTACACCCAACATGGGGCTTGAACTCATGACCCTCAGATCAAGAGTCACATGATCTGACTGAGCCAGCCAGACACCTTTATACATTTAACTTTTAAAAAGAATCTGCTCTTTCTTACTGAAAGAGCAGACATTAAAAAGCAGAATTTGGGGCACCTGGGTGGCTCAGTCAGTTAAGTATCCAACTGTTGATTTCGGCTCAGGTCATGATCTCGCCATTTGTGAGTTTGATCTCCACCCCCCCACCCCCCCCCCCACCCCCGTCATGCTCTGCACTGATACCATGGAGCCTGCTTAGAATTCTCTCTCTTCTCTCTCTGCCCCTCCCCTGTGTGCTCACATGCTCTCTTGCTCTCTCTCAAAATAAAATAAACATTTTTTAAAAATAAAATAAATAAAAGGCAGAAGTTAATCTTTCACCGGTTATCTTCACAACAGTATTTTTACTAAGAATTAATAAAAAGTGATATTTAAGCCTTTTGAGGATAAACTAATTCTTAGTTTAGCTCAGATGAAGAAACTTACTGGTGTCCTATAAATTTCCTGTAAGATAACCTCTTTGTGGTCTTGTGTATTGATTATATTTATTTCTTGAAACTCTTGGCTTTGTGGTATTACACCACCCTGGTCCTCCTTTGACTTTTCTAGCTTTATGTATCATTTGGCCAAGCAGATTCTCAGTCCTGACCTGTAATCATAAACTCCATTATAGGTGTTTGTTCCCTATATCTTTAATCTCTTGAACAATAGACCTTACCTTGTGTCCATCTTCAGCTTTGTTCATGACTTTCTTTCTAGTGCTTTAGCTGTGGTACTTTCCAGTATTTATTTCCAAGCTCTTAGTAGTTACATCCCAAATAACCTGAAATTCAGAATATATAAAACCTCATTCATTATCTCTTCACCTCTGCTTCCTAGGAGTTTAGAGGTAGATTGTGAGAGGAGGGTTTTCCCCCTCTAAGCTGTTTCTATCATTAAGTTCTATCTCTAGAGATTTTCTCTTACTTTTCATCTTTATTCAAAGAAGTCATGTCTCATTGCCTTTTTGTTCCTCTTTCATCCCATGACCCACACATTATCACCCAGTACTTAATATTTTAACTGTTGCCTAGACAGTCTCCTTTTATTCTGGTGCAACTCACATTTTAATAACCACATTTACCATGTTATTCCTCTGACCAAATACAGTAGCCCCTGTATCCTTCACTTGATTCTCAGGATCCATAATTATGTCATCAGTGTACTTGCACAAACTTATTTCCTTCATAATGTGCAGGAATAGAACTCTGGTTATGCCAGCTACCTTCACTTCATCTTCCAGAAAGACACAGTTTCTCTTTCTGTGCCTTTCTCCTTGACTCCCTTAGCCTGGTGTGCTCTCTTTTCTCCGTGCTTGAGTAAATCTTACCCAGATTTATATTCCAGTCCAAACTGTGACCTCATGAAAGCTTTGTACTCTCCTCATCTTTGCAGTCTGTAAATTCTTAGTGCACTGTAGTCTTCACTTAATGGTTTAGAACTTGATATTATATGTGTATTGTTTGTTTTATGCTAGTCTTACCTCTTTTAACTGTATTAAATCATTTTTAACAATGAAATTGAGATTTTAAAGCTCATATGTTCCCTGCAGTGTTGGCACTTAGTAGGTATGCAATACTGCCTGATTAATCATAAAAATTATGCTTATCTGGCAAATGAATAAAAGGTAGAGATTTCTTTACTGTTCAAGAGATCTTATTTTTCAGTTTTTCGGGTGGAGGAAGGGAAGAAAAAAGGTAACAGTTCCTTTTTAGTTGCCTTATATATTCGGTTGTGTGTTAACTCTCAGCTTACCAATAACCAGTGTTGTGGCTGGACCAGCCTTTGTGGTTCTGAACCCTTCAACAGTAGCCATCAGGAGACTTTGAAAATGAAGGTTTATTACTTACAGGACTTGAAAATTACTCAGCATACCTGAGGCCACGCGGTGAGGTCACTCATAGAGAGAGAAAGAGCATAAGCACGCCTGAGCCTGGGGTTCTGCTTTTATTGGGGGTTGATGTGGGGGTCTAGGGTTTTGAAGGCTCATTTTTTACTGGTGAATTTAAAACATTAGAGAAGGAATTTAAAGCACAGGAAGAGAAAAAACAAGTGGCCAAATGGTTAGTTATTAAAATTAACCAAGATTTCTAAAACAAAGGAATCTCAGTATGAGGAGATGGCCTGGCTCTGTGTCTAGTTTTGTGGCTGTGTCCCATACCCCCACCCCCCTACCCCCATTCTCCCCCTTCAGATAGTCCATCTTTGAAGTGGCTGCCACAGCAATCAAAGTTTAAGTCAGGCCCTTGCATTATGAAAAGGCAAACACCCCAAACAAGTGTCAGTATTTGTAGTCCACTCTGAGGCATCAGAGTCAATGGTGAGGACCTTAACTGCCTGGGTAGCAGATATAAGTCTTTTGTAGGGCATGTGTAAAACCCAGTACACATCTAAATAGCACATTGTAATAGCAAAACTTAATAATTATACAGGCAGTAGTCTGATATCCAGTCTGTAGCCATTGTCCCAAATTTGAAAGGTCCAGCTATGAAAATAGATCAGTTAAATAGTTGTATTTCATTTCAGGAGGTGGTCTTGCAAGTGTATTCCCAAAGTTAGGCTTATATTTGCAAGAAATCAGGTATTTAATAAGAGGCATTTCTATGGAGTAAAGGAAAAATAAAGGCTAATGGTTGAAGCAAATTATAAACCGAATCTGAATCTGGAGGGCAGAATTCCTAGATGTTAGGGTCAAAACAGCTTTGCAGTTTGAATTTTTGTGATGATGACATCAGGTGTTCAGGCAAACTCTTTATTGCCCACACAGCAACAGACACGAAGATTGTATATGAGATTGTGATGATTTCTCTGAAGTGTATATCCAGTTATTCCATTCTAGCTCTCGTTGTTTTGGAGAAAGGCAATTTTAGTTCTCAATGATTCCAAGTCACAAGGGTGGGAGAAAAACTGGACATGTTAGTTTGGAGAGTTGTAGCCAAATACTGGAAGAAACTAGAAGAATTTATGATCCATTTCAATTTACAGGTAAAAAACAAAACCTCAAGGACAATTAAAAGCACTTAAATCTGATATCTGGAAAGGCATATTACTGAAACATAATTAGGTCTTTCTGGAGTCACCCCCATTTCTATCAGAGATCAGGAAAATAAGGCTCAAGTGTTTGTAAAATAAGTCCAGTCTCTTTAAACTTGGCCTGGTTATTTACATAAGTGCAGCATGAATAGCTATTGACCATGATTGACCATGTAGACTCTTTTAATTCAGCTTTGCTGAATTTTTCATAAGGAGTCATACATTGAACTTGTAGATGCTTCTCAAGGCTACGAAGCCAAGCCAAGGACGTGGATGTCAGACTTCATCTGTAATACAGATAGACTGGGGTGAATTCCTCATTTTTTGAGGCTCTCAACTATTCTGAGGTTCCTGGGCCTGCCAGGAAGTGACCTTCTTCACTTACCTGGTAAGGCTGCTGGGAACCCTGTATGTAAGGCACCAGACTTTCCCTAGGGGCCTTACTGGTTCCATAAAGTCAACCTTAATTTTTAAAAATTATCTGGTCATATCTGAATCTATGTATGTCTCTCTCAACTATGACATTCCATTCAAAGCCTTGGTAATGTAACCATTGTTTCCAGTTGTGTCCTGGTACAAGGAGAACAGATTCTTAAGTGAACATATGCAAATAATTGTACTGCTGTGAAAGTATAGTCACTGAGAGTTTCCGAATTCTGGAGGGATCAGATGGAGGGAAAAAGTGATTGTTTCACCTTTGTTCACAAAGGTATATATTTTACCAAATTGCTGTAAGTCATAGCTAGCTTAAGAGAAAACGTTTCCTTCAATCTGGAAAACAGAAGATTAAAGAACCAGCAATATTTCAAACAAAACTCATAAAAAATTATAATTATTCTCTTCAGTTCATTCAGTCCTAGTGATTCTTGGTCGTGATCTTTTTTTTAGCAGTTTTATGAATTTAGTTTTTCCTTAGAGTTCTGTCCGTTCTTACCTAGTTTAGTGGTACGATCTGAAAGTTATCAGAAACCTGGGCTTGTCAGATTCCTTTCCAGGAATCTCCTTGAAGATGAAGCATTTGTGCAAAAGCATCAGAGTGAAACAGTAACTTCTGTAAATGATAAAAGACTTAAGAATGCTTAAATTTAAAGCTCTGATGAGAGTTAATTATAACACCGCTGACAAGGAAATTTGGCTATTTCTGTGCCACACGTTTTAAGATGGTAACTGGAAATGATGACTGATAACATTTCATATCAGATTTTTAGGAATTTTATAGAATTTCTGGAACACTTACATTAATAGCATATATCCATACAAGGATATCCATAAGGAGGGTTTAGTGTTATTTCTTATTTGATAATGCTTCTCTTATAATTTAACATATCAAATAAACCTAGTTAATTCATCATCTCTCTTTTTATAAGGAAAGTAAAGAGATCTTTTGAGATGTTCCAGGGGTTCCCTAGGAAATCCCAGAGTTATTTCCACGTTAAAAGGACTTGATGTAGAATTTCATTTGGGGAATGTTGTCAAAATATCAAAAGGTTTTAGACACTTGAGTAAATAGGATCACAGATGATTATGAAACAATACTTAATTATCTACTTAAGTGACAAAAGATTGTATTTTTTAAATTAGTTTTTAAATGTTTTCATTTATTTTTGAAAGTGAGACAGAGCATGAGCAAGGGAGGGACAGAGAGAGGGAGACACAGAATCTGAAGCAAGCATCAAGCTCTGAGCTGTCCGCACAGAGCCTGATGAGGGGCTTGAACCCATGAACCATGAGATCATGACCTGAGCTGAAGTAGGAAGCTTAACTGACTGAGCTACCCAGGTACTGCAGTGACAAAAGATTTTAAAGGCAAATATAGAAGGTTACATAGTTGTGAGCAAAATTCAGCTCCTTTAATATTGAAAAGACTGTTTGCTTAAGTAATCAAAGATCTGATTAAGACACATGAAACAGGTTAATTATTTTGATAAAACACAAAATCTTTGCTTTCTAGCTAGATTACTTGAAAGATAAGGCAAAACCTTTCATAATCTATTATCAAGAGCTGACCAGTACTCCCAAGAAAACTTTGTCCTTATAGCAGATGAAAGAAAATTATATAAGCACAGTATTGATTTTAAAGCTTACTATTTTAAAAACCACCATTTATAACAACAATTCGGTTTTAGCCAACTTGACCGCACAAGGTAAAATTCTTTTCTCTTTCTTCTCAACTTTCTATACCATTTTGTGCTTTATTTTCCTCTTTCCCATTCTGAAAAAACCAATTTTAAGGCAAATTGCTTTCTTTTTCCTTAGCAAAAATAACATCTTCATACCTCATACCTTCTCTTAGCTGAAGATACATCCTACTTTTCTTGCATGCAGAGATGTTTCCCTTATTATTTCTAGTAGCTGTAATTATATATATTATTTAGAATTCTTAGCCCTTAGAAACCTTAATTTCTCACAAAAAGTAAGAAGTAAAACTTGTGAATTATTATATCAGCATTCTTTAGACTGGCAAATTTGTGACTATATTTCATAATTTCTATAAACATACATTTCCTCGTAGTACAGCTTTGCAGTGTGGTGGCACAAGACACATTTACTAACAGACCCAAATATCTTTAGTTCCTCTGTAGTAAGAGGTCAAAAGTAGGTCAACTTAGGCTTGTTTTGCAATTAATATTTCAGTATTTTATCTTATTTGGAAATGATTTAGATAATCAGTGAATTCCTTTCATTTAATTTAGCAAAATTCTGAGGGTGGAAGTTAACAAAAATTTTAGAAACTACTTTTAAGTAGACATGTCATCACATAAATATTGCTGAAAAGTTTGCTTAGAAACTCATATCTCATTTAACATTTATCTAAATCACTCGATCACAGCAATTATGTTTAGACTACCCATGAAAAACTTCTTTAGACAGTAGACAAAGGTAAACCACCATCCCAAGCTATTTTTCTTGCTGACAAATTTTGTAAGATATAACATGAATTTATTTGACTAGTAAACCCAGGTAGAGTAAGTTTTTTATCTGAATTATACTTAACGTAATTAATTATATTAATATGATCTGCATTATATTTACTATATATAATATACATGAACAGTATAATTTTATAATATAAACGAATTAGATATAATTTGCAATATACTGAATATCTATGTGTCTGAAGACATACTTTTTTAAATTAAACCAAATTTAAAGTAGCTTTTACTTACCAGAGATTATTCCAGATCATGTGAACTTGAAAATATTTGAGTTAGTTTCAGTATTTCTGAGTCTTAGGAATACTTATTTCCTAAGTGCTTATTTTTAAGCCAGTGAAATAGGTCTTTTACAAATTAATTTGGTGATCCTGTCTCTGGAGGTAGAGAGAAAAAAATCACATATACATAACATACCCATAGACATACATGAACATGCAGACAGACATAGAGACCTGTAGCTTCCATTTCAGCATTCTAGCCATGAATCAGGTACAGCAATATAACACTCACTAGTTTATAAATAAGGGCTGAATCCAAATTGGCAGACAGAATAAGAAAAGGTTGCCTGCTCTAGTAGCGAAAGCTTTGTACTAATATTTGTAGAGACGACTTTTAAGATTTGTACTTATCCTTAACAAATAATCTTAAAGAGGCTGTGGACTAGAGTTTGGGCAAAAGAGCTTTTATAGCATTTTGTATTTTAAAAGGTCTGTTTTCCCCCTTTTTTTCCGGCGGTTTCAGGCGATTGTGGGCAGGGCTTTAGGTACCCCCTGGGTGTTTACATTTCAAAGACATGGCTGGATCTTAAATTTTCAAGGGACAGAGTAGAATGCAAGCTTTCTCCTAAGAGTTCTAGTGCCTTTTGGATGGTTTTGGCAGTCACAATAAAATGTAGTAGTGCTACCCTGTAATTAGGGGGAATGCCTTGTAAAAATAATTCTCTGGACTCCACATCAAATGGGGCCTCTTCAGGTTGGAAATGCAGAAGGGGTCATTTGGGTCATTGTGGTCATGGGAATGATGAACCCATTGGACCATGGGAATTTTGTGCAACAGGAGATGGGCTTCCTCTGTGAACCTTAGCAGTAATCACGATGATGGAAGGACAGGTGCAGTGCCAGGCAATGTATATCCACGTGAGGAGAGGGAGGGCTCGGCTATGAGTATCAGTAGCTCTAGGGGCCTTTGCCTTCCCAGTTCCCTCTTCCTCCTCTAGGAGAGGGCTCGATAATCCTGTCAGCTCTTCCCTTGTTGGAAGAGACACCTCAAGAGGCATGCTTCTAGTGGAAAGCTGTTCAGTGGAAAGCCGAGGGGGCTCAGGATCTATGGTATCTCAGAAGGAAGGACAGTATAGCCCAGATGGATCTCTGAGAAAGTTATGGATTTTAGGGTCTTTAGATACTGGCCTGTTAGTGCATTTTGGCCACTGTGAGGCATTTAGAGCCTGTTCCAAACAAACAAGAAAATCCACAATAGCCAATTAGCTCTCTTCTCTCCTTCCTGCTGCATAAAATCTTTAAGCAAGGTTTGAGTTTCATTAAGGTATAGTTTTTGATCTTGGTTTCTACGTGTTTTTTCTCCTGTGACCTTAATCCTCCATGTTGTTACCAGAAAATTTTGGATGACATCACTGTCAGCCCTCTTCATAGGTGGTTGCTTTCTTTTTCAGGGTGTCCCAATAGACATCTCCAGGATTGGAGTCTGTCTTCAGTAGCATGATATGCACAGGGTGTTTGGGAAAAGTCCCTAGGCCTCTGGAGCATAAACCAGAGTCTTGGCATGTTGGCATGCATGACATTGAATAATACCAGGAAGCATTCGTGGGTTTTGCAGTTATCACAGAGCTGCTGTACCTCCTCAGGGTTCTTAGGACGTGCTGGCACCAGATGTTCAGGATATTTATTTGTCATTAATTTTTAGCAATACCACACCAGGAATTGGACCCATGGTATCCCATTGGGTCAGGGGACAATAGCAATTTCAGTGAGTGAAGTGGTAACACAGAGACTGTAGGCCTCGGTTGTATTTTCCCTTTGTGGTGCCATTGGCTTCTAGTTGTAAGCCTATTTCACTCTTCTGGGTTAGGACATATAATTTGGGCACAACCCAGTTGACTCGGTTGCAAGTGGAAACCTTCAGTCCTCCTCACCTAAGGGGAATAATTCCTTCCTATCTTTGGCTCAGAACCCTCCTTGGGCAGTGACAATAGCCTTGCAGTCTTACCTACCCTCCTTAGCTTTCCTTGGCCATTGAGGATCTTTATGCACATTAGTAATCAAATAAGATCTTTCTAATTAGTAGTCTGATTGTCGCATTAGACCACATGGCCTTGATTATGCTGCTCTGGGGAAATTTTTGGATTATTATGGCAGCCATGACCTTTAGGTTGGATACTGCAGGCAACACACAACAGAGGCAATGTGTGAAAGCACATAGTAGTATGACCCCTAGCTAAAGGTGTCCCTTTCTTAGATGGTGAGTTTGGCAGTTAGTAGGCAAGTTGCAGGTAAAGGCATAACCCTTGGTTAGTTGCAAGGGTAATCATGTAGTCTTGCCAACTATGCCAGTTGTGGGTTGGTCTTGTCATTAACCAGTTTTGTGGCTAGAGAAGCCCTTGTGGTTCTTATTATGATTGCAAGATGCCGTTCAGCAATAACTATCAGGAAACTGAAAAAAAAATAAAGGTTTGTTACTTATAGGACCTGGATATTACACAGTATACATGGGAGTGGAGGTGGGGGAGTGGGAGAGTGTGTACACATGTGTGAGCATGATAACATGCATGGACCTGTTGTTCTGCTTTTACTGGGGTTGAGGTAGGAGCCTAGGATTTCACAGGTTACTATTGGTGAATTTACAACGTAAGAGTGGGAATTTAAAGCACGGGAAGAGAAAAAAACAACAAGTGGTCCAAATGGTCAGTTACAGAAATGAACCAAGATCTCTAAAATGGAGGAGCCTCCATGTGGGAAGGTGGCCTGACTCTTTATCTAGATGTGTGGCTGGCATTCTGTTTATTTGAAATAGCCATCTTTGAAGTGGTTGCCTTGGCAATCAAAGCTTAAGTCAGGCATTTACATTAAAGTAAGAAAAAATACCCCATTTATCAAGGTTTACACTACATACTCAAAGGATAGAAATAAGAATAAAGTTAGGCCTAAAGATTATTTTCATGGAAAATTAAATGTAACATGAAGTGTAATCTTTCTGGATTTGGAAATTCATTCTTTTTTTAAAGTTTATTTATTTTCGTGAGAGAGAGAGAACGAGCAGGGGAGGGGCAGAGAGAGGGAGAGACAGAGGGAAAGAGAGAATCTCAAGCAGGCTGTGTGCCGAGCCCTATGTGGGGCTCAAACCCATGAACTGTGAGATAATGACCTGAGCTGAAACCAAGGGTCTTGGATGTTCAACTGACTGAGCCACCTAGGTGCCCTGTAAATTCATCCTTACAAGTGTTGTTGGGATTGAAAGATATTGAGAGTAAATTACATATCAGTTACATATCTGATATTAAGTTTTTAGATATAACCTAACTTATTAAGTCTTTTCTGATAAAAAATATAATTAAAAAAAGTACACTCTATGTAATCAAAGCATTTCAGCTAAGACCTGCCTTTTTGCGAATAATTTTTGAAATGTCAGAACATTATCTAAAACTGTTTATTATAAATAAAGGTCTAAGAATGATTATTTGTAGAAAGGGGATTTAGCAGGCTCATTAAGTTATCTGATAGATAACTGAAATAATGCTAACATATTTTACCGTTATTTGTTGGGGTAGCCATTTAAAGATCGCTGTGAATGGTTCTATGAACATTTGCATTCAGGACAACCAGATTCAGACATGGTGCACAGGCCAGTGAATGAAAATGATATCCTGCTGGTTCACAGAGGTATGTTTGACAAAGAAACTGATGTGTGTGAGGCACAAAATACTAGTTATTACAAGTTTTAATATGTAAAATTAATCAATGCTACATATTTAGATTCTATTTTTAGGAGTAGCTGTGAAGTTGTGTCAAAAGCAAATTGTGCAAAGCTAAAGCAAGGAATTGCTGTACGGTTCTATGGAGAAGAAGGCATGGTGGGTATAAAAATAAGTGCTGTTAAGGTCATTATATATAAAAGATTGAAATACACTTGAATAAAGTTTAGTATTTAATTGATAATGGAAGAAACTTGAAATTATTTTCATTTGTTATTCAGAAAAAAATTTTTCCTCATATATTTCTGTTCATACTTAATTTTATTTTCTTGAACTCAGGGTCAAGGTGTTGTGCGTGAGTGGTTTGATATTCTGTCTAATGAGATAGTCAATCCTGATTATGCATTGTTTACCCAGTCAGCTGATGGTAAGTTGCACAGTCTACATCACTTTTTCTGTGGCTTGTCACATTTTCAAACTCCTTCAGTGCATTGTACCCTTTGATTCCCGTAGTGATCCTGTGAGCTAGGTGGGGTATTCCCATTTCATAAAAAAGAAAGTTGAAATTCAGAGTTTCCATCTACATTAACACAGTTTGTGAGCAGTAGGATCATGAATAGAATCTGATTCAGTTTAGTATTCTTTCCTGTAAATAGTTGGTTCTTAGATACTTGTCTCAAGGGCTAGTGCTGGCCCCAAGGAAGTTTTCATCAGTCCTTTGTAAAGTACAACTAAACTTACTCAATTTAAGGATTGTCCTTAGACTCATTTTTGAGTTAAAAATTTCCTTTTGTGAAACAGTGCTAGTAGATGGGCTTAAAAATAGCCTTATGTGGAAAAATTAAAATTTGCTATTGCTTATTTGAGTTTCCAAGTCTTAAAATTTTTGGATCATAAAAAAAAAAAAAAAGTCTAGAAATCATGGTATTAAATCTTAATTTATAATCTATTTATGTATAGTAGCTTAGTTTTCAGTCCTTTTAAAAGATCAAAATCTGGTAACTGAAAACCTGTTATTATCTTATAAAACAGATAAACTGTTTGTTGAAATGATGCTTTGAATCTGCACAATTGTAACTTGATATTGTAGGCAAAATGGAAATGGTTATTGCCTCATCTGTGGGAGGTATACCTGACAGTTCTCTAACTTAATAAAGACATATCCAAGTGAAGGTGGGATTCCAAGTTTTCAATGCTTTACACAGTTGCTTTTATTTCCTGAAAATCTTTTCTTTCCCGGTGTTTAAGTTCTTTTTATAAGCAGAGAGTGTATCATTAATTATAGCTTCTGATTGCCTCTACCCAAACCAGCAGGCAAATCTCCATTGAGTAAGAAGGATGACTCTAAGAGAGGCGAGGGGGTGGGGGGCTGCAGTGATGCCAGGGAGCTGCAGGGATTCACCTGTGTGATGGGCTTCAGACTCACATGGTCTCTTGGAAGTTACTTAGGATTATGGGACTGTCTGCTTTAAATCCGTAACTACTGATTATTTACTCTGAGGTGAATTTGGTGTCTTTGTGATTTTGATGACCAGTTTGATGAGGTGCTGAGTTTAATTAGGCCTAACCTTGGAAGCAAGATTTAGAATTAGAACATTCTATTTTAGATTTATTTCTTTTCTTTATAGTCCCTTACTCTATGTCTGTTATTTTCATACCTGAAAAACAGATTTGGTATGGAATCATAAGTCAAGATTCTTCCTCATATTACAAATATATTAGCAGAGCAAAAGAGACCATAAAGATGGTGATTTGTCCTTTTTGTAAGCCATATAAGTCTTCTCTTTAGGGTCACACTATTTATAAATTAAAATCTAGATGAAATGTTTCTTTATTCTTATGTTTAGTTGATATGGAGGGAATTATATTAAAATTTTGAATTGGGGCGCCTGGGTGGCTCAGTCGGTTAAGCGTCCGACTTCAGCTCAGGTCATGATCTCACGGTCTGTGAGTTCGAGCCCCGCGTCGGGCTCGGGGCTGATGGCTCAGAGCCTGGAGCCTGCTTCCGATTCTGTGTCTCCCTCTCTCTCTGCCCCTCCCCCATTGGTGCTCTGTCTCTCTCAGTCTCAAAAATGAATAAACATTAAAAAAAAAAAAAAAAAAAATTTTGAATTAAAATTCCTAAATGTGGGAAATTTTTGGCTAGATCTCATGTCTAACAATTTCTTTAAAACTTGCTTTCTCATTATATTAAGATGCTTACTATAGAATTTGGCCTTTGGTGTTACACTGGACATGAGTCCTCGCTCTGCACCTCTTTTTGCTGCGATCTTGGGCCAGTAAATGTCACCTTTCTGGACCTCAGTTTCTCCATTTGAAAATGATGGTAACCTATGTTTTGTAATGTGGTGAAAGAAATCAATTAGCTGATGTGTAAAAATGCTTAGCTCAGTACCTGGCACATAGAAAGCAGAAATAAATATTAGAAGCTATTATTCTGTGAGAATTATGTTTTCTTGTTCTATAGGATTTTTCTGAGTAATGAAAAGAGCTGTGTCACAGTTACACTTATTTTGAACTGAGAACATAAACTTTGTGTTCTGTTTTAAGTAGTTTTCAAGTTAAAAATAACATTTCTTTCCTGAAGATCCCTCCCCCCAATTTGTTTCCTTATTTTTTAAAAATTTCTCCTTTTTAATAACCCAGATTTCCCAGAAAATACTTAGCAAAGGAATTATAAATCACAGACCTAGGAAAGGAAAGTTGAGTCATCAAAATCTTTGCTGATTCATCAGTAACCCTAAGCATTTACTATTTTGATAGGTAAAAAAAATACTTGTGACTATTCTTAAAATATTATATTTTTAGAATTATTGTTATGTTTGTCCTTGAAGTCTTTTATTCATCTCACAAAACTTTGTTTTGACTTTTTTAACATTTATTCATTTTTGAGAGACAGAGAGAGACAGAGCACAAGCAGAGGAGGGGCAGAGAGAGAGGGAGACACAGTCTGAAGCAGGCTCCAGGCTCTGAGCTGTCAGCACAGAGCCTGATGCAGGGCTCAAATCCACAAACCGCGAGATCATGACTTGAGCCGAAGTTGGACGCTTAACTGACCGAGCCACCCAGGTGCTCTTTGTTTTGACTTTTAATACCCAGTCTTACCCATGACTGGGAATGATTTTCAAAAGATACTTGACAGTGAATGACTAGCTTCATGTGGGCCTTTTAAGTCATTCAACCATAAGCTTCCAAATTTGTACCTTTTATCTAAGTAAACTGGTTACAGCAATGTAGTCTAGTGCTAACAGTGAGACATCAAAGACCAGCAATGCACAAAGTGAATTATTATCAAAATATGTATACTAAATGACCAAACATCTCACTTTCCAAAACTTTCCATTTTTCCTTTATTTTATTTATTTATTTTTTTTGGAAGGGATACTATTTATTAGATTTAGGAGTTATTCTTTCTTTTAGCCCAGTTGCCTAGAAGAGTAGTAAATAGGCTGAGCTCAATAAATATTTGTTCAATGAATGAGAGTTGTATTCAGAGTTAGTGATCATCACAGAAAAATACGGAAAGAATTCTTTAAAGGTAAGGCTTGGTATTAGGTTTTTCCATTGCACTAGATTTTTTTAGACTTTTTATTGTAAAATTATAACAAAATTCACTGTTTTAACCACTTTAAAGTATACAGTTCACTGGTGTTAAGTACATTGACCGTGTTGTATAACCATCACCACTGTCTATTTCCAGATCTTTTTTTCATATAAGTGGAATCATACTGGGTTTTGACAGTAATTGGTAACTATTGCCTTTGCCATTTTTACTTTTATACCTCAGTGGTACTTATTTGAAGTTGATTATTTGTCGTGAAGAATAATTGGTTGACTTGTGGATTTAGGTGATTTTCTGAAAATTGTTAAAAGGCATCAAGTTCATTACTTAGGAACAAGTTGAACATTTAAAATTCTTACCCTCTCATAGTGCTCTGTTCCATAAGAAACAAAAAGTAGTGAATACCTACTGCACTGGGCATGTATAGATGAATGAAACAATACCTGCCCTAATTCATAGCCTAATATTTCTACACTGCTGAGGAAAATGTGTGTGTGTTTTATCGTATAATATATTATTTCCACTATCTCTCTGGCACATCTTCCAACCTTTCGGTTAAAAGTATTCTAAAATTTTCTCTCTGCGCAAAGACTTAACTCTGATAAGTATGTGTGAATTAATGATTATCTTCTGACAATTCCCTTGTCTGCTATATATTCCACAAAGAACATTACTGTGGAAGTTTATACATCATGTAACTTTGGTTTTGTCAAAGTTGTGTTTGAACTGATTTATCTGCAGTGAAATGATCTTTCTTCTGCATCTGGATTCTTAGAAATAAATTATATTGTATTTATTTTAATAGGAACAACTTTTCAGCCTAATAGCAACTCCTATGTAAATCCTGATCACTTGAACTATTTCCGGTTTGCTGGACAGATCTTGGGATTAGCTTTAAACCACAGGCAGCTGGTCAACATTTACTTTACAAGATCATTCTATAAGCACATTCTTGGTACGGCTCTATTGTTATTTCCATAGGCATTTATTTAAAGTGTTTTTCTTAGAATCTTTAGGAAAAACTAGACAAGAGGTGGCATTTTGGATGAGGTAATTTTTATTTCAGTTGGAGACTATCTGTGTATGTAAGGCATTTGGGAGCCTGAGGGAGAGGGGAAAAAATTACCTTTTTCCTAAAAAAAAAAATTGTTTTTCATTTAGTGTGTATATGTTCATGCTAAGAATGCAATTTTATATGAATATACTTAAGAGAATTGGCACTTCTTGAAGTGCATGATAATTTTCCTGTATAGCTATTTCAAAGAAAGAATACATTGTAAAAATGTGGAAAAAACCACAAGCTTCAATTAATAGAGTTCCAAATCCAGGAATTAGTATGTATTTAAATCTTGCTGTCAATTGGATTATATTTTGCAGTTTTATGGAATATCTGTAGAGGGCAGTATTTCACCATTAAACAAACAAGGAAAGGCAGAAACATTTAGAATATAACTGCTGTATGTTTGCATTTTTAGGTATTCCTGTAAATTACCAGGATGTGGCATCCATTGATCCAGAATATGCCAAAAATTTGCAGTGGATTTTAGATAATGATATTAGTGATCTAGGTCTAGAACTAACCTTTTCTGTTGAAACTGATGTGTTTGGAGCAATGGAAGAGGTGCCTTTGAAACCTGGGGGTGGAAGTATTCTTGTGACACAAAATAACAAAGTGAGTATTCAAATTTTTACCTTAGCCAGTGTTTTTAACTTGTCCCTGATTGCTAATTACTCTAGTTTCCTGCCACTAGCTAGAAAAGCTTTTACTGTTACAGGATTTCACAGCATTTTATAACAGATAAGATATTTAAATTAACTAAACCATCAAATATCAAACATTGAATTAGGATTAAATCACTATTGTGTTAGACAGTCAAGGCAGTTCCTGAAGCAGCCTAGAGCACAATTTAGTTGATTGTATAACTTGGGCAATTGTATATTGAAAAATTCAATTAGAAATGGAAGCTTACATCAAGAACATATTTGCATCAGTCACTGTTTCATGTTTTAATGTATGATATTAAGAGTTCCAGTGGAGAAAAGAAGAAATTCCCATGTTAAGCTCTGTACCTGCTTTTGGGATCCAGTAGAGCTAATGGATCCAGTAGATCTATTTGACTACTTGATTTTTTTTAAGCTTTATAACTTGATTATGTATTATATCTTCTGTTTGTAAGTAGTTTTTCCAGTTTTACTGAGAAATAATTGACATACACCTGTACATATTAGTTTTAAATTTTGGCATATGTTTTAAATTTCATTGTTGAAAAATATGTTATTTTAATATATAATACATTTTTATGTTTGAAAATATAGGAAATTGGGAGTCAGAAAATCTGGTTTGGCAATTCCACTTCTGTCATTTGCCAGTAGCAACTTTTGGTTAAACAAGACTAAAATCTTTTCCCTTTCTGTTAGTTGGATTATAGTTCCAAGACGGCTTCAGAAGCAACTAACTGTAAGAAATAATGTCCATTGATTTAGTAAAGCATATATTCTTTTTTAAAAGCCCAAAAGACTTGGCTGCACTTTAACCTCTTTTAGCCCCAATTTTCTATTGTATAGACTTGGGATAATAATACTTCTTTTTAAAAAAAAATTTTTTTTTTAAATTTTTTTTTTTTCAACCTTTATTTATTTTTTTTGGGACAGAGAGAGACAGAGCATGAACGGGGGAGGGGCAGAGAGAGAGGGAGACACAGAATCGAAAACAGGCTCTAGGCTCTGAGCCATCAGCCCAGAGCCTGACGCAGGGCTCGAACTCACGGACCGCGAGATCGTGACCTGGCTGAAGTCGGCCGCTTAACCGACTGCGCCACCCAGGCGCCCCTAAAAAAAAATTTTTTTTAACGTTTATTCATGTTTTGATAGCGAGAGACAGAGCGTGAGTGGGGGCGGGGCAGAGAGAGAGGGAGACACAGAATCGGAAGCAAGCTCCCGGCTCTGATCTGACAGCACAGAGCCCTACATGGGGCTCAAACTCACGGACCATGAGATCACCACCTGAGCTGAAGTCAGACGCTTAACTGACTGAGCCACCCAGGCGCCCCAGGATAACAATACTTCTGATACAGAATTGTTACTAGCGTTTTGCTGACTGAAAACCACAACACAAAAGTCCGTTGTTATTGCATAGTTTTCTATAGAGAGGCTCTTAGTTTGAGATACGTACAGGGTATTGGAAAGTTATATAAAGCTCTGTAGTTTTACTTTTTGAAACTTAGATACTATACACATAAAAAAAACATTAAGTGTAATTGTTGAAAATAAGAGCAGGAACTGAGTATTTGCATATGTACACTTGGACAATTTTTAGTCTCCTCTTTCATTTTATCCAGGACGACACTGAAGCCTAAAGAGTTAGTGGTAAAACTGAGGCCAAAACCCAGTTTCAAATCTAATGTTCTTCCTGTTTGCAAAACATGTTGAGGAAGATGTTATTTGATTTTTAACATAACGAGTCATTTTAAGCTCTAGAAGATGACAATTATAAAATGCTTATTTTTAAGATTATGTATATAAGCTTGCCAGTGAATTAAAATACTTTAAAAAATCTAATTATTAGATTGTCTACCCTGTCGTGCATTTATTATTTTATTTTACACTGGAGACCTATTCTCAATTAAGAGTAATGAAATTATAGAATCTTTGTTATAAGCAAAAGATTGCTTTTCAAGAAACTCAAATATGATTCTTATCTGTGAATATTATATCTGATGAGTAGATTTGTCACTCTTGTCAGGTACGTTTTATGTGACAAAGTTGAAAGACCCACTAACAATTGCATGATGCATAGTTATATTTATCCTTGTATCTCCTAATAGTCCCCCTCTCATTATGAAATGACTTTTGTTTAGATTTTTAAAAATACATATTGTATTAATTCTTTTGCATTTGTGTCTTTTATTGAAATGTATTGGTAAGTAATAACAATAATATATGGATATTGGGGGTATACCTTTCGTTGTGAGCCTAGTTTGAGGCTAGAATAGTATTGTAATATTAAAGAACTTGAAAGTTGCTTCTAAGTTTAATACACTTTTACTTCACTGTATTAACTAATTTGATTATAGGCTAACTTTTTTTTTTTAATGATTAGTTTCGGTAATAGAGATAAAAGCAGGATCTCAATCACTAATATGTTCATTATTCTCAGCTTTAATTTTGTGATGTAAACATTTTTTTCGGAATAATTGAACCTCTTCATTTTCTAATATTACCAGAGTCAAGTATAATTGTATATCAGATTATTGATGTTTAAACATTTAATGCTTACCCAATAAGCAACCTGATTAATTTTTTAAAATTAAAAATCTTTAGAAACATACCTGCATCTTAAATTGATCACTTGCTCTAAGATTGTTAAAGTATTAACTTTGTAAATACAATTTTCAAACCATGTTTTTTAGAGATTTTGTTACTTTTAAACATACCTTTCTTTCATGAACTTTTTTGTTACTTTAGGGTTAGCCTTTTACTTACTCTTCTCTATAGATGTAAAGTTGTAACTGTCGTTTGGAGTTCAGTGTCAAAATCTGTAAGCATATTGAAGCTTAAATGAGTTGCCAAGCTTGTTAGTATGAGAAAATCTGTGTAAGCTGATGTCCACATGGGGGAGTCATTTATTCCTGAATTTTATGGAAAGTCTTTGGTAATTATAGAGGGAAACCAAATAGATGAAAATAACTTTGTTTAAAAAGGAGTACCTTAAATAAATACAAATGATGTATGCAGAGAATATATATCTGTTCCACATTTGAAATATAATGCTCTTTTAAATTTAATTTTGTATCTATCAATTTGTTTACAAATCTTAAAAACAAATAACAAAATGAAACTCTGGTTTCACTTTTGAAAATGGCTGAATTAACCGGGAGCTAAACATTAGCATTTAAATAATACTTTCACCTTCTTTTAAAAGTTTTGCTTTTATTTTTCACTTTTACTTTTTTATTCTTGACCAAAAACTGGAATCATGGAACCATAAAATTTGTGTTAGAAGTGACAGTTTTTCTTAGATCTTCAGTTCTGTCTCCTCGAACTGAAGAGTAAACTACATGAGTTTTAAATGTTAACACTTTTACAATACTACTCATAAAGTTCACTCAGGCTGGGACGGAAAGAATTAGGGGTGGGTAAGACAGGATATCAAGGAATGGAGGAGGTGCCATGGAAGTTAACTTATAGAGGAGATGCATTAAGTGGTCAGATAGGAGGAGTAAGGGGGAAAGGAAATGTTCTGGCCTTACACGAAGTTGAGGACGACAGAGGATGATGTGTTTGAGGAACCACAGGTAGATCAGAGTTGTAGATCTTAGCTTCGGTTGTGGAGTAAATGAGTGGTAAAAGATGAGGGGAGTATATGGGGGCCAAATTCTGAAAGACTCTGCAACCACAATTAGGAATTTGAAAATTAATGTGACGACTGCAGGGATGATTGCAGGTGTTAACAGAGCCAAGTTTCCTGAGTGAATTCTGGTGTTTAAAAAAACCACAAAACAGCCTCAACTTGGAGTGTGAAGAATGGATTGAAATAGGGCGATACGGGAGTCAGGACAGCTGCTAGGGGATTGTGGCGTTGGTCTGGGGAAGATGCATGAGAATTTTATAAGACAGTGACAGTGAGGATAAAATGAGATAGTGTAGCCTTTTTGATATTTCTGCTTATTTCTACAAAAGAAACCGATTATCCTTTGGAGTTCTCAGTAGAGAAATTTTCAGTGAGAACTTTTACATACTAGAGCGATAATAAGTGGATAAACCCAGGAAAGAAGCTTTTTATCACCAAAGGATTTATATTCAAACGGTAACTTGAATTATGCCAATAACAACACCATTTAACCTGTTAACTATTAAAAAAAAAATAACTATTCGAAACCATTTTATAAACGTGGTCCAGTTTTTATCTCTACTTCGAGGAGGGGGAAAAAAATCTTGTTTTCACTATTAAGAGTTAACTATTGGGGCGCCTGGGTGGCTCAGTCCGTTGAGTGTACGACTTCAGCTCAGGTCATGATCTCATGGTCTGAGTTTGAGCCCCGCGTCGGGCTCTGTGCTGACAGCTCAGAGCCTGGAGCCTGCTTCAGATTCTGTGTCTCCCTCTCTCTCTGCCCCTCCCCTGCTCATGCTCTGTCTCTCTCTCTCTGTCAAAAATAAATAAACATTAAATTTTTTTTTTTTAAAAGAGTTAACTATTATTTAAGTAAATGTTTTTTTTCCGGACATCTTTTAAGAAATAGTGAAAAAAGATTTTCAAGAAGAAAAATGGCTTTAACAAATGCATTAGTTTTCAGCATCACCATCACTCTTCATAAGAAGATATAGTTTAGGTTCAAAGCCTCAAGAGAAGTTAAAATTTTGAGGAAGATTTCTGAGAGGTGGATATTATTTATTTCCCATATTCAAAAGACTGGGAGATTATTAAAACAAAATGGTTCTGTAACTAGACATTAATTGGAATTTAATGTACAGAAGTTCATTCTTCTTAATCTTAATCTTTTTATGTTTTCCACTTTGCAGTTTCTTTTTTGCTTACCTATTTTATGTCAGTGACCAGGGTTGGAGGTTAAAGCCAGAAAAAAGTTGCTATGGCTGTTTTTTTTTGTTGCTGTTGTTGTTTCTATGCTCAGACTTTCTCAGTTGAAAGATTTCCATGTATTAACATAATTATTTCACCATTATAAGTACTAAGATTTTTAAATATGATCAATTCTTTAATTCTTTGGCATCTGGTATTAATTTATGCCTTCAAAGAATTGACAGCAAAACTCAGGTGGGAGCAAATAGGACTCCTAGGATATGCCATCTGTTAGGGATAAAAGATCCCCTGCCTCCAAGTTCTATCAATCTCTTTTAATAACTTAAAACAAAATGAGAGTTTAGGTATGGTTTGTATTTAATGTTTAATTATGCAGCTCTTTATGCCAGTGTTTTGTGGACTGCTTGTCATCTGTACATCCACTGTTTCCTTATTAAAACATGTAAGATATTTGATGCAGGGGCATAAGGTGTGGGGGGATGAGTCCCTTGGATGCCTGCATAGGTAATGGGAATGCAGCCAGTATATTTCTGCACAGTGTGAATAGTCAAAATGTTAGTGTGTGATAATAGTGGCTGTTCATGGTAATAATTGTATCATCAAGATAATGTTAATTTGTGTCCTTCTGTTTGAGGATGTGCAATGTTTAAGGAAGCAGGGAAACATTTTAGCAACAGTTGGATTTAGATTTTCTTTTATTAAACACAGTTATCTTACAGCTACATGGAAAACTATTTTATTAAATACCTCAGGAGGATTTGTGATGGCTAGGATTTTATTATTTTACTGAGAAATAATTTAGACCAAGATTCATCCACAGTTAAGTTAATATGGAGAATGGTATGTGAAGGAGCTGATTTCCATAAGTTGATATGCAATAGCTAGGGGTCAAAGTTATAGAAATAAATGTGGAAAATAATTAATATTAGACGGAATAGAAGGGAACATGTAAGGAAAGATTAGTATACTTGTGAAAATTTTTAAAAAGAACGTGTGAGGAAATAATAGGAATTAGCTGGTAGAAAATGGAATGTGTACTATTCTGATAAATATGGACTGCAATAGCAAATTAAAATAGGTAAAGTGCCCTTGAGCAATTCACAAATCTTTTACTTTTATGCTTCATAATTTAACATCTTAAACAATGATTACTGAATAGTACTACAAAATTCTAAGTGCAAAATCTTTTGGGAAAAAGCTATTTTTTAAAAGTGTATTTATTTATTTTGAGAGAAAGCCAGAGAGAGCATGAATGGTGGAGGGGCAGAGAGCAAGAATCCCAAGCAGACTCGTGTTGTCACTGTGGAGCCCGATGTGGGGCTCAGTCCCGCAAACTGAGATCGTGACCTGAGCCAAAATCAAGAGTCAGATGCTTAACCCACTGAGTCACCTAGGTGCCCCTGGGAAAAAGTTATTCTTCTTAAAGGAAGATAGGGTCTCATATAGTACCTTAAACATACAACTGACAAGTGAATGGAGCAGAAAAATTGTAGTAGTTCAAGTAGGCAATTTTAGAGCAGACATAAATTAAAAGATAATGAGGTGCTAATGTTGAAATCACTGCTGGTTATCACTTGGAAGTGTGCTGTGTATATTATTTCCTGTATTGGAAAATCTAGTTTATGTTTCTGTTTGATTGTTTGGCACACATTTCCATCTCCCTCTCTCTAGTAACTACCTGAATATAACTTGTAGTAACTGATTCATTCCTGTCTAGTGGAGAAAAACTTTTGGGTGGTAGGGAGTGCAGTTTGGGGGTGGGCGTAGACTGAATAGCAGAGATGGCAGCTTTTGCTGTGCCAGATTATACAAGGGACCACGTTGGGTTTGGGAAGAACTGTGGGGAATCCACCATGACACTTCTGTAGCTTTGGCATGTATGGAGAATTCATAGCTAGTGGTTAAATACAGTTTGCTGACTTAGTGCTTGTGGAGGCAAAGCATTAGATTAGTGCCAAACAATTAAGGAAGGAACATGAAACAGGCTTTCTCGCTTCTTTAGAGTAATCATACCCGAGAGGTGAGAAATATATACAACATATTGTTTTTAAATGACAAAGTTTCACTTAGACATAATTTAAAATATATAAATGATAACAATGATAGAGTCGATTGAGAGATATGGCAACTCATTCTTGTCTGAGCCAAAATATGTTTTTATTACCTTAAATTTTAAGTGACATTATTTTCTATGAGGATATATTTTATTTATTTGTGTTTGTTTATTTCCATTTTTTTTTTTTAATTTAAATTTTAGTTAGCATACAGTGCAATATTGGTTTCAGGTGCGGAATTCAGTGATTCATCACTTACATAAAACACCCAGTGCTCATCACAAGTGCCCTCCATAATACCCATCACCTGTCTAGCCCATTTCCCACTCTCCTCCCTCCATCAACCCATAGTTTGTTCTCTATCATTAAGAGTCTCTTCTGATTTGTTTCCCTCTTCCCCCCTTCCCATAGGTTCATCTGTTTTGTTTCTTAAATTCCACATATGAGTGAAATCATATGGTATTTGTCTTTCTCTGATTGACTTGTTTTGCTTAGCATAATATGTTCTAGTTCCATCCATGTCACTGCAAATGGCAAGATTTCATTCTTTTTGATGGATGAGTAATATTCCACTGTGCCTGTGTGTGCGTGTATGTATGTGTATATATATCACATCTTTTTTTATCTATTCATATGATGATGTGTTTTAAAATAAAATGTGTGAAAATAGTTTACCTTAATTCAGAATCAAATTGACTATGTTTAAATGGCCCATTTATCAAGTTCCAACTATGTATTAAGTGCACTTGTTGAATGTATGCATTCATCACATATTTACTGAACACTCTACAAAGTGGCAGCCACTTTTTTAGGAGCTGGGAACATGTATGTATCCTGGTAAACAAAACAGATTCTCTGCCTGCAGAGATACTATATTCTAATGAGATATTTCAGTTAGAGACACTAGGAAGTGTAAAGACACTGAGGGGTGCCTGGGTGGGTGGCTCAGTTGGTTCAGTCGTCTGACACTTGATTTCGTCTCAGGTCATGATCTCATGTTTTGTGAGACCTGAGCCCCACGTTGGGCTCTGCGCTGACAGCATGGGATTGTCTCTCTCTCTGTCCCTCCCCCGTTCATGTGCACGCTAGTTCTTTCTGGCTCTCCCTCTCAAACAAACAAACATTAAAAAAAAAAAAAAGACTCTGAGGAGTGAATAAACTTTAGTTTGGGGAACAGAGAGAATGAACAAGGGGAAGAGTAGAAGGAAATGAGATGAGAGAGCAAAGCAGAGGCTGGATCACTTAGGGCCTTACAGGCTAGGAAAGTAATTTGGATTTTACTTAAGTCACTGTAGGATGTTAAGCAGAAGTTATGTGGTCTGAATTGTATATGAAATTACATATAAAACATATTTAAAAAACCACTCCGGGGCGCCTGGGTGGCGCAGTCGGTTAAGCGTCCGACTTCAGCCAGGTCACGATCTCGCGGTCCATGAGTTCGAGCCCCGCGTCAGGCTCTGGGCTGATGGCTCAGAGCCTGGAGCCTGTTTCCGATTCTGTGTCTCCCTCTCTCTCTGCCCCTCCCCTGTTCATGCTCTGTCTCTGTCCCAAAAATAAATAAAAACGTTGAAAAAAAAATTAAAAAAACAAAACAAAAAAAACCCACTCAGTAGTAAGGAAGAAGCAGTACAGAGGCAAAAATGGAAGCTGGAGCACCACATGTTGCAGTAATCCAGGTGAGAGATGATGGCTTGGACCACTTGCTAGCCATGGAGGTGGTGAGACAAGGTCAGACTCAGAGTATTTTTTTGGAGGCAGTTGTGATAGCACCCACTGATACAGCCTGTGAGAGAAGTCACGGGTGATTGATTCCTAGGATTTTGGCCTAAGTAGCTTAGTGATTGGTAGATTATGGGTTTACTGAGATATGTGGATAATGGTGCCAAATTAATTCCAAGCCTTTACCTCTAAAATGAGAAATGAGTATATCAATAGTGTCTTAAATATGTGAAATTGAAGAAAAATCATCACTTTTTTTTTTTAATAGGCGGAGTACGTCCAGCTTGTTACTGAACTTCGGATGACAAGAGCCATTCAGCCTCAGATCAATGCTTTTTTACAGGGCTTTCATATGTTCATTCCACCTTCTCTCATACAACTTTTCGATGAATATGAATTGGTAAGGAAAAACATCAGTTCTTTTGTTGTTATAAACCATACAAAACTCCAGTTGCTGCAATTCAGAAATAATTTTGTGGTACTGTGAATGAAATAATATATAATAAGACATTATGTTTTAATGTTCATGTTTAGAGGTTTGTTACAAGATTTGTGATTGTGCTTCTCTTGAGCTTAATAACCAGATTAATAATTCCTCAGTGTGAAACGGGGCGAAGTGGTGATAAACAAAGATGGAGTACATTTTCAAAATATTTTATGTGGGAGATGTTGAAGGCCAGTCTTCTCAAAAGCGGTGTTCATATTATAGTTGACCCTGGAACAACGCGTGTTTGAACTGTGTGGCTTGAAACTTAAAATGTGGATGTGTTACAGTATATCATTGTAAATGTTTTTCTCTTCCTTTTGGTGTTCTTAGTACTATTTTCTCTAGTTTCCCTTATTCTAAGAATATGATATATAATACATACAATGTACAAAATGTGTCAATTGGTTATGTTATCAGTAAAGCCTCTGGTCAACTGTACATAATTAATAGTTAAGTTTTGGGGGAGTTCAAATGTCACATGTGGATTTTGGCTGTGTGAGGTAGTCCCTAACCCTTGCATTGTTCAAGAATCAAATGTATTTCTCCATTTTTTATTTGACCATATGAGATAAAAAATAATGATACTGACTTCCTGTACTTCCAAAAAGGAGAATTAAGAGGGTTTTTCTTATTCTATTTGTTTAGTTTTCTCTAGTTTCTCATTTGACCATATATATAATTTTATCATTCTCCTTTTAAATCTCTGTGGAGTCCTCTCTGTTGTGGCCTCCAATATCTAGTAAATGTTTTGTTTTGCTTTTTTAATTTGCGTGCCTTTTACTGTGACCTAACAGGGTTTCTAATTTTATATGATTTATGTTTGCATTTTCCCTCATATCCTTTTTCTCTTTTATCATTAGTAATGAATTGTTTTGAAACTTTGAGTTGTCTAACTCCTTAATAAAACACAGTATTTTAAATAGAGTATAACTATTTTTTTATTTTATTTTTTAATTTTTTTTAATGTTTATTTATTTTTGAGAGAGAGAGAGAGCATGAGCATGGGAGAGGCAGAGAGAACACAGAATCCGAGACAGGCTTCAGGCTCTGAGCTGTCAGCACAGAGCCTGATATGGGGCTCAAACTTACAAACTGTGAGATCATGACCTGAGCCAAGGTCGGGCACTCAACCGACTGAGCCACCCAGGTGCCCCTGTTTTTTATTTTAAAAATTATAATTTGGAATAGCACATTTTAGATCAGTGGAGAAGTATTCTTTGTTGTTGTTGTTGTTGTTGTTGTTGTTTTAATGTTTATTTTTGAGAGAGAGAGAGAGACAGAGTGTGAGGTGGGGAGAGGCAGAGAGAGAGAGAGGGAGACACAGAATCCAAAGCAGGCTCCAGGCTCTGAGCTGTCAGAAAAGCTCACAAACTGTGAGACCATGACCTGAGCTGAAGTCGGACTTTAAACCGACTGAGCCACCCAGGTGTCCCTCTTTGGTTTTTATTCTTTTCCATAAAATTAGTTTTATCCTGTGCCTTTCACTTTACTGTATGAGTAAGTACACTGGTTTATACCTTTTAATTTTACATATATGCCAGTATTATCAGTTTGTCATTCATAGTATATTTTAGTATAGTAGTGAACAAAATTGTGAATTAAGTTTGAAGTTGTCCATTGTGACTTAGTTTGATTAAATGTCAGTTTTGAGTTTTTGCTTACAAGATTAATAGTTTTGTTTAGTATATAGACTTGTCTAGTTTTTGCATAGCAGTAAGTTATTTTTAGCATTTAAAAGCTGAGGAGTACTTATGAGCTATTATTAAACATGACTAAAATCTGACTGTTTGTGTACTGTGCTTGTATTAAATTAGCTTTTATGAAGTTCAAAACAGATAATTACATTATTTTCTTGACCTGTATGTAAAAAAAAAAAAAAAAAGCAACAATATAAATAATTGACAAAAACTTTGCCTCCTAATTTTTTTTTTTTTGAGAGAAAGAGCAAGTGAAAGAGTGTGTGTGAGTGGGGCAGGGGCAGAGGCAGAGTAGGAATCCCAAGCAGGCTCCATGCCCAGTGCCTATCATGGAGCCCAGTGCGTGGCTCAATCCCACGACTGAGAGTTCATGACCTGAGCTAAAGTCGAGAGTTGGACCTTTAACTGACTGAGCCACCCAGGCACCCCTTTGCCTCCTAATTTACTGATAGTGCTAAGTTTTATGAAACCTATTGATCTACAATGTACATAGAGAGGAGCACATGCATCATAAATGTATACTTTGATGAATTTTTACAAACTGAATACACCCAGTACCCAGATCAAGAAACAGAGAAACCTCCTAGCACCCCAGATGTCTATTCCTGTCTTCTTCCTGTCATTATCCCTCTTCATGGGGAACCCATTCTTCTGACTTCTAATACCATAGATTAGGTTTCCTGTTTTTGAACTTCATATAAATGGAATAACCACCTAAAATATATCTGACTTATTCAGCTTAATTTTTTGTGAGAATTATACATTTTGTTGCATGAAGTTGTAATTTGTTCATTTTTTTGCATTATAGTATTTCATTGTGTCTGTGTGTGTGTGTGCGCGCGCGTGTGTGTAGAGAGGTCTATTTCTACTCTTGATGAACATTTGGTGGGCACTTTTCAGTTTTGGGTTATTTGAAATAGCACTACTAGGAACACTTTCATACACGTCTTTAGGAGAATATATGTATGCATTCTTGGAGTGGAATTGCTGGGATACAGGTGTTCATTTTCTATTATAGTAGGTATTAGCAGATAGTTCAAGGGTGTGTGTGTCAGTTTACATTCCCACCAGTAGGTGTGAGAGTTCTGGATATTACACATCTGTGCTAGCATTTGATATTTTCTTTTTCATTTTTATCATTTTTGTGGATCAGTAGTGGTATTTCATTTCCCTGACTGATGAAGTTGAGTGTGTTTGTGTGTTCATTGGCCATTTGCACTCTGTTTTTGAAGTTTAACTAATTTGTCCATTTTTCTATTATGTTTTCTGGGGTTTTTTTTTGTTAGTGATTTATAGGATTCTTTTGGGAGTCTTTGTTATCTGTATTGTGAATGTCTTCTACTCTGGTGTCTTTTGTGAATAAAACCTTTTAGTTTTAACGCAGTTTGGTTTATCACTTGGTTTTTCTTTGTTTAATGAATGGAGCCTTTTTGTGCCTTTCTTTTTGTGTGTTTAAGAACGTGTTTCTTATTCCAAGGTCATGAAGGTTTTTTCCTTTATTTTTCCTTTATTCCTTTATTTATTTATCTTTATTTTTCCTTTATTCCTTTATCTTTATTCCTTTATCTTTCATATTTAGGTCTGTTACTGTTAAGTTTTCTATAGTGGTTTTATATTGGGAGTTAGGTCTGGATTCCTACTCTGTGTTAGATTCTGGCTTTATTCCACTGAGCTGATTCAAATAGAGGGATTATTTGGGAAGAGCAGTGTTGTCAGCATGATCCTAATTTATGTAGTGATGAAAATTATTATTAAAATTGTAGTATTTGCCAGGCACTTTATATGTATTAACTTTAAAATTTTTTCACAACAGACCCCTGAGGTATTACTATTTCTATTTTACAGATGAGGAAAACTAAGCCAAAGAAGGTACAGAACTTGCTCCTTCATAGAGTATTTGTTAGAGCCATGCTGGGAACCCATGTTCTGTGACCTACAGCCCAGTCTGTCTTCATCAGTATTGCCAGACGGCCTCTCAGAGGCATGAGTTCTAAATGGGACTTTTAGAACCTTTTGTATGACTTTATGTCTTCTATGGGAAAGGGCTATGCTACACTGGGTTAGGAAGCTCTTTTTTAAAAAGTTGGCACCAACATTTGAGCTAGATGTGCATCTGAGTTAAAAGATACAGGTTAGATTCTAAAGTTTTAGTGATAGGAAGGTAGCTGGTAGTGTCAGTGTCCTGAACTGAGGTTGTATTCATCCACTGTGGACAGAATGCAGTTCCAAGTCAAGAGATGATTATCAGGTTCAAAAATAGTGACAACTCTGGGGCGACTGGGTGGCTCAGTTGGTTGAGTGTCTGACTTTGGCTCAGGTAATGGTCTCGTGGTTCATGAGCTTTTTCTGACAGCTCAGAGCCTGGAGCCTGCTATGGATTCTGTGTTTCCCTCTCTCTCTGCTCCTTCCCCACTCACGCTCTCTCTCTCTCAAAAATGAACAAACATGAAAAAACAAATAGTGACAATACTGCTATCATTTATACACTTATAATACAATAACAGTTGAGGGATTCCTACCAAATATCTGAGGGACTGTCCTTTCATACTGTGCTGCTTATCCATGATGGTACCAGAATATTAAAACATTGAACCATGTGAATACTAGGTAAGCTAATGGGCTGTGAACATTTGCATGACTCAGTCTCTGACCATTGGTATGGGCTATATGTGTTATACCAATTTCCAGTGGATTAATTCATTTATTTTCCCATTTTTAAAAAATGTTTATTTTGTGAGAGAGTGAGTGAGCAGGGGAGGTACAGAGAATAAGGGACGAGAAGAGAATCCTAAGCAGGCACAGCCCCATGTGGGACTTGAACTCATGAATCGTGAGATCATGACCAGAGCTGAAACCAAGAGTTGGACGTTTAACTGACTGAGCCACCCAGGCACCCCTGTCATATTTTTAAAAAGCAATAAATTATTGATTGGGATTTGAAATCTTCTTGCTTCTTTTTATTGTGGAATTACCATTTTATCTACTTGTTTTTAGTCAGTGTAATAACTTTTTTTTTGCCTAGGTGTTAAATGGGATAATAAAGATCTTTCATCTTCTTCACAAAAGTCATAATAATATATTCATGAAATGATTCAAATTTCTTGAGAGAATACAGCCCCAGTCATTTTTATTCATAATTATTAATAATGAAAGCACACTTGATATTATTAAATACTTATCTTCAGTCTAGAAGGGAAGAGGATTAAACTCTCATGGCTTGTATGAAATGTGTAAAATTCATCCCCACTCCCTTTTGGCAAGATCTGTATCAGGATCTTGCCAGGGGACAGAATTTCCCCAGATGGTTCAAATAGAAACTTTAACAAAAGGGCTACTATAGAGGTGCGGCAGTATTAAGAATAACAGCAGTAGGGTGAGCATCCACAGACTAGCAACATGGATCGCCTTATCATCCTTAGAATTGAAGAGACAGGTGGAGGAATTATAGTAGTCCCCGCTTATCAAGAGGGAATCCGTCCCACCATCCCCAGTAGATGCCTGAAACTGGATAGAACCAAATCTTGTATAAAGTATGTTTTTTTCCTAAATCTATCTATCTATCTATCTATCTATCTATCTATCTATCTATCTGTAAGATAAAGTTTAATTTATAAATTAGACACAGTAAGGATTACCAGCAATAATGAATAATAATAATATAATATTTATAACAACAATAACAATATACTATAATAAAAATTATGTGAATGTGGTCTTTCTCTCAAAATATCTTCTTGTGCTGTACTCATCCTTTTTCTTGTGATGACGTCAGATAAAATGCCCATGTGATGAGATGAAGTGAGGTAAATGATGTAGGCATTGTGACGTAGCGTTAGGCTACTACTGACTTTCTGACAGTATGTCAGGGGAGTCATTTCGTTCTGGACTGCGGTTGACCATGGGTAACTGAGACTATAGAAGGCGAAATTGTGGGTAAGAGTGGGGGGCTACTGTATGTGAGGACCCTGGTTCTCAGTGAGGGCCACCTGGTAGTAGCTATTATTGGGTCCATGGCTACCGTAAAGATGGGCTGAAGCAAGGTGGGAGCAGAAAATATCCTCACCTCTACACTCCTGCCTGTTTCCTAAGGATGGAACCTAGTCTAAAGCTGATAGGAAAGAGAACCAGTCTGTAAGGATTGGTCTCCAGGGGCACAGAATAGTACAAAGAAAGGTGGAGAATGTATTTGGATTGTTAAAATGGAGACTAACCAGAATGTCCATCTAGTAAAAGTATTTTATAATACTATGGAAAGGAGGACTAAAACACATCCCAGATCAGCAGTTTTCAAACTTTTTGGTTTTAGGACACGCTTACAACAAAAGTTTTGTTTATGTGGGTTATATTAATTGATATTTATTATATTTGAAATGAAAACAAAAATGTAAAATATTTTCTTAATATAGAAATAATGATCCATTACATATTAACATAAATAATATTTTGAAAATTGCATTTTCCAGGATAAAGTTAAAAATATTGGGAAGATACCCCCAAAACCAAGAGCATGCTGTATACACTGTATGTTAGCTAACTTGACAAGAAATGATATTAAAAAAAATAAATGAAATTGATTATAAAAAGACATTTCTAGGTAGTCAGGGCGATTTATATGAACAAATATTAGATGGTTTCAAGAAGTCATGATTAATTGTATTTTACGTAATATTGCCATGTGGTTTGGTAAGGAAATTCTATGGTGGTTTTAGATGTATAATGAAATACTTAGGAATGAAATGCCATAACACCTAGGATTTCTTTAAAAATTCATAAGCAGGGGCACCTGGGTGGCTCAGTCGGTTAGGCGTCCAACTTCAGCTCAGGTCACGATCTCGCGGTCCGTGAGTTCGAACCCCGCGTCGGGCTCTGGGCTGATGGCTCAGAGCCTGGAGCATGCTTCCGATTCTGTGTCTCCCTCTCTCTCTGCCCCTCCCCCGTTCATGCTCTGTCTCTCTCTGTCTCAAAAATAAATAAATGTTAAAAAAAATTAAAAAAAAATAAAAATGCATAAGCAAACATGGAGGTGGAGATGCAAACAATTATGTTACGTTTGGATGGTTGTTGAAGCTAGATGATGAATTCATAGGGATTTTGTTTTGATCTCTTTTCAGTGTGATTTTTTTTAATGTTTATTTATTTTTGAGACAGAGACAGAGCATGAGTGGGCGAGGGGCAGAGAGAGAGGGAGACACAGAATCCGAAGCAGCCCCCAGGCTCGGAGCTGTCAGCACAGAGCCTGATGCAGGGCTCCAACTCATTAATCGCGAGATCATGACCTGAGCCGAAGTCGGACACTCAACCGACTGAGCCACCCAGGCGCCCCTCAATGGTTATAATTTTCTAATAAAAAAAACTGAAGGGGCATTTCACGAGAAAAAATAAAAAAAATTTTAAAAAGTAGTGGGAAGAGTGGCATTGTTTTGTGTTTTTGTAAGTTTATTTACTATCTGGTTAGTAGAAGACACTGGGTTCTCATGTCTGCTTCTGCATATAATCAATTGTAATATGTTGTTTGCTTGAACTGTGTGGAGAAATTCCGGCCTCAGATATGTTGGAAAAGGGAGAACCTCGCAGACCCTGAAAAGATCTTAGAAACTCCCAAGAGTTGTCAGATAGCATCTCATATTAACCTTCACTAATTTTCTTCAGAGCACACTTCTTTACTAGTCAGATGTGTGCTCTAGGAGATGTGATTTTGAATCACATTCTGTCCATGTCTGTGACAACAAACCCTGCTGTTTGGCTTGTCAGTATTTAGTTAAATGTAGTATAGTCACTGCCTTATCTGACTATGTAAATACATCCACTGTGAGATACGGGCTGATGGAGCCATATGGACCAGTTCTTTCCATGTTCTCTTTTCTCTTAGAAAACATAATGGTAAATATTTTTGACATTCTTAATTTCATTTTTATTTACTTAATATTTTGTTTGATGATCTTTATGTAAAAAAAAGACTTTCATTAGGAAAATTGCTTTTTCCCTTGCGCTGGGGAATGCTTACATTAAAGGATTTGAATCATTCCAAAATAGAGTTCTTCACAGTCCTAAATCTGTTGTTTTTTTCCACATAATGACTATTTTTGTTATACCTCCTTTTTTTATATTACTCCTTTTTCATAGTGATTAGAGTTTCTGGATGATCTTTTCCTTTGCTTAACCCAGAATTTATTCAGGGCTTTGTTGTAACTTACATGTTGAGAGTATGGTCTCTTCAGAATTTAACAAATTCATAAAATAAACAAATTTAACAAATTTAACAAATTAAATAAATTTAACAAATTCATAAAATAATTCATATTTACCAAAGATAATAACATTCATAAAATTGTTGCAAATGTAAACTTGCTGCATATGTGTTCATATATTTATCTCTTCTTATGTTTTAGTGAGATATCAGTGTGGAGACATTTCCACATCTCAGCAGTATTTGACATTATCAGGATGAAGAATTCTCTCCCGTGTAGTACTTGTTATTGATGACGTGCAGAAACTGTCACAAAAATAAATCAGTTTTACATGGGATTAGTTTCTAATCAAGGCAAATTTACTATTTAAATGTAATAGCTTTTTTTCTTAATGAAGATTAATGAAATACTTTTCTTCTTCCCCAAAGGAACTACTGCTCTCTGGCATGCCAGAAATTGATGTGAGCGATTGGATAAGAAATACAGAATACACAAGTGGCTATGAAAGAGAAGATCCAGTTATTCAGGTAAAATCTCTCTAGAGTTTAGAGAGAGAAGTTAAGTTTTGCCATTTAATTTTATAAGCTTTACAGCACTATTGGATGAAAACCTACATTAATTAACAAAGTAAAAATTTTCCCTAAACTCCTCTCATGGGGATATTGCATGTGAAAGCTTTGTATGAAAGCATTTTTGATAAATGAGTTTCATAGAATAAAATATGCTTTATGAATATTGCATGTTTCTCAGGTATTAGGAAGTCTACAATTGCTCAGAAATGTGAGTTCGGTTTTTTTTTTTGTCGTTGTTGTTAGTGGTTTTGGGAAGTTGTGGAAGACATTACTCCAGAGGAGAGAGTTCTTCTCTTGCAGTTTGTTACTGGCAGGTAAGAAGTGTTTATATGCTAATGTGGAAAGAACTTAATGTGTTCCAATTTTAATTACTTAAACAACAAAAATGCATTATTACTTTGAATTGTCAGTTTCCACCTCCCTTTCCTGTTTTCAGTATTAAACAAAGATTTGTTTAGCTACTAAAGATAAAACATAAACTAGTGCTCAATAAATGTTTATTTACTGTATAAAAAATAAGCTGTTCTAATCAGGACTGTCAGCATATATATTGTATTTTATAATTTGGTAATCTTTTCATTCCATAGGTAAGTCAATGATAGTGCCAAATTTTTAATATTTGTGTGTTGCTGGACAACAGACAGACACATACACCTGACATATGTAATACCCACACTCAGCAATTTTTCTACAGTTCTTATCAAATTTTAAAGTCTCAAGACACATGGCCTAAAAAATAATTTGTGATACCACACTTCTTTGAAAAGTCTACTTTTGGACTGATTAAATATCATAGATACTAGAAAACTAGATGATTTTAACCTCCTTTAATTTATATTTCTGAAAGGTGTTTTAAAAAAATCTGATTTTCCTTCTTGGTATCTTAGAATTTCATCTGTGCCCTCCTGTTATTGGAAACATTGTTCATTTGTTCCATTATAAATGTACATGGTTCTTCTAAGAAAGTTGGAACACACATAAAATGAGAACAAATAAGGAAAACCACTCCCTGCCAGCAATAACTACTATAAACAATTTGATGTATTTACTTCTATTTTTTCTGCCATTTTAAAAACATAATTGTGATTATATGTCTCTATGAAATATACACGTAATTTAAAGTCCACTAGTTTTTTTTTTTTTTAAAGTAGTCTATAACCATTATAGAAAATTTGGAAAATGAAGAATATAGATAGAAGAAAATGAGAATCCATTAAGTAATTCCACTATTCAGAGATAATACTATTAACATTTTGCTTTATTTTCTAAGTCTTTGGAAATGTTTATTTTTATTTTTTTAAATGTTTGTTTATTTTTGAGAGAGTGAGAGACAGAGCTTGAGCAGGGGAGGGGCAGAGAGAGAGGGAGACACAGAATCTGAAGCAGGCTCCAGGTTCTGAGCTGTCAGCACAGAGCCCTACACTGGGCTCGAACTCACAAATGGTGAAATCATGACCTGAGCTGAAGTCAGATGCTTAACTAACTGAGCCACCCGGGCACCCCTATTTTCTAAGTCTTTTAACTATATAATTAGAAAAATAGTTGGAATCACATTATATGTCTATTTTTAAATTATAAATAAAACATGAATATTCAAGGACACCTGGCTGGCTCAGTTGGGAGAGCATATGACTCTTGTTCTTGGGGTTGTAAGTTTGAGCCCTGTGTTGGGTGTCGAGATTACTTAAAAATAAAATCTTTAAAAAACACCATGAATATTCACAGATTATAGACTTAAGATATGAAAGAAAACAGAAAAAAGTTTTTTTTTTTTACTTCTTAATGCCAAGAAATACCCAAAGATTTAATAAAAAGTAATTTAATAAAAAGAATTTAAAAAATTATATATTCTACGTAGGAGGGTTAGGCAATTTCAATTTAAAAAAGTCACCTCTAATATCAGTATCTGGGATTCTAGAAATTTTCCCACATACATAAATTTTTACTTTTTAAAAACATTGAAACATTGTTCTTCTTTTGTAACTTTTGAAATTAAGAATATATTATTAAAAATTGTTCTGGGAGCCACCAGCTGGGTGGCGCAGTTGGTTAAGCGTCCGACTTCAGCTCATTTCATGATCTCCTGGTTTGTGAGTTTGAGCTATTGGGCTGTCTGCTGTCAGCTTTAGAACTTCTGTCTCCGTCTCTCTGCACCTCCCCTGCTTGCATGCATGCACTCTCTCTCTCTCTCTCTCTCTCTCTCTCTCTCTCTCTCAAAAATAAATAAACATTAAAAAAAACTTTTTTAATGGTTCCATATATGGATCTAATTTTTTTCATGGCTACCTCGTCTCCAATTTATGGGCCTCCCTTAATTGGTATTGTCCTCCCTTAATTGGTAATTTTCCTGCTTGTGAATAATGCTGAACAAATAAGGAATTCTTGCACTTATACATTTGTGGGCCAGTTTGATTATTTATATAGAATAAATTCTTAGAAGGGAAATTTTTGGATATGAAAGTATGTAAATTTTTATAACCTGATACATATTGTTCATTTACCCTTCAAAAAGTTATCAGTATTGGGGCGCCTGGGTGGCGCAGTCGGTTGAGCGTCCGACTTCAACCAGGTCACGATCTCGCGGTCCGTGAGTTCGAGCCCCGCGTCGGGCTCTGGGCTGATGGCTCAGAGCCTGGAGCCTGTTTCCGATTCTGTGTTTCCCTCTCTCTCTGCCCCTCCCCGTTCATGCTCTGTCTCTCTGTGTCCCAAAAATAAATAAACGTTGAAAAAAAAAATTTTTTAAAAAGTTATCAGTATTCATTCACATCAACAGGTAATGAGAGGGTCTGTTCCATTTACTGCATCAATACAGGGTGTAATAATTTCCGTTTTCATATAATTTATTATTTATATAATTTTTTTAAATGTTTATTTTGAGAGAGTGTGTGTATGTGCCTGCAAGCGGGGGAGGAGCAGAGAGGGAAAGAGAGAATCCGAAGCAAGCTCCACGCTGTCAGCGCAGAGGACACGGGGCTTGAACTCAAACCATGAGACCATGATCTGGGCCGAAATCAAGAGTCAGACCCTTAACCAACAATTGAGCCACCCAGGCACCCCCTTATTTATGTAATTTTTGTGTGAATTGCCTGTCTTAAATGTATGCATTATTCTATTGTCATTTTCAAAAATTAAGTTTTAGGGGCGCCTGGATGACTCAGTTGGTTAAGTGTCCAACTCTTGGTTTCAGCTCAGGTCATGATCTTGCCGTTCATGAGTTCAAGCCCACACCAGGGTCTTTGATCGCAGCTCAGAACCTGCTTGAGATTCTCTCTCTCTCTCTCTCTCTCTCTCTCTCTCTCTCTCTCTCTCCCCCCCCCTCTCTCCCTCTCTCCCTCTCTCCCTCTCTCCCTCTCACCCTCACCCTAGCCCTTGCCTTCTCTCTCTCTGCTTCCCCCTTTCCCCCCCACCCCTCTGCTGCTTGCTCTTTCTCTCTCAAAATAAATAAATAAACTTAAAAAAAAGAAAAATTCATTTTTAAATGTTCTTTATATGAGACATCAACGCTGCAAATACTTTTTCCAGTTTATTGTTTGCCATTTAATTTCATAAAGGTAAATATACAGATTTCCATGTAGTTTAAAAAAGTTATAAATTTACTTTATAACATTTATAAAATCAAATTAATTTTGTAAGTTGATTATCAATACCTTTCCTTTTGGTTTTTATAAATCCTTCCCCACTCCCAAGATTTGATATATATGTTTATCAGCATTTTTTTCAGTAACTTTTTATTTTACATTCTAATTTTTAAATCATCTGGACTTTGTTTTATGTTGTGAGGTAGAGCTCTTATTATTTTCAAAATGATTTATATTGAAACACTATTTAATTATTATTACACCCCCTCTCCCCAAAACACACACCATGATTTGGTTGGTATGATTTAAAGTGCAGATAACAGTTTACTCAAGTTTTCTGGTACTAAAAATGTCTGTTAAGTTGTGCTCTTGTAGAATAAAAACCACTTGGTGTCAGAGTGCATAATCCCAGTTCAATAGCATAATCATTGTTAGCAGTACTGAAAAGGATTGCACTGTTTATTATTTAACTGGTCATGAAGTGTAACATGTGAATCCATTTGAACTGAGGATGTGAGTAAAAAATGTGAATCCATTTGAACTGAAGGATGTGAGTAAAAAATAGAAGCCACAGAAGCTGAGGGGAACAACAGAGAGCTCAGCTTCACCATCATGCTAAAGAAGCCACCTTTCAACACTGTCTACATAGAGTCCTTGTTTTGAATTCAGGCTGAGTTAAGTTCTAAGTTTTTTTAAACCTGAATTTCCTTTTATATTGGACTCAAGTATAGGTATAGCATTTGCCATTCTAAACTTAGTGTGTGTGTGTGTACATATATGTATATATTTTTTTCTTCAGCAGTGTTTCGAAAATTCTGCTTATCTATTTGTTTATATTTAGATATATTTCTTTCTCTACATACATAGTATAGTTTAGTGCAACCTCAGTGAAATGTCAAATGTGTTCCAATTACTAGAAGCAAAAATCAGTACAAAATAATTTTTAATATTTTTATGGTGGGGCACCTGGGTGGCTCAGTTGGTTGAACGTCCCACTTCGGCTCAGGTCACGATCTCACAGTTTGTGAGTTCGAGGCTCGCATTAGGCTCTGTGCTGACAGCTCGGAACCTGGAGCCTGCTTCAGATTCTGTGTGTGTCTCTCTCTATTGCCCCTTCCATGCTCATGCCCTGTCTCTCTCTCTGTCTCTCTCTCTCTCTCTTCCTCAAAAATAAAAAAATAAACATTAAAAAATTTTTTAAAAATATTTTTATGATATAACATTATTTTGTTGGCCTATAAGATTGTCTTAATTAAATGTCTTGCTCTTGTGTTTCTTACTGTTTAAGAATAATGAAAATCAGACTTAATAATTTGTGTATAAAATAGAAGTATTATGTCATTTTCATTGACTGTAATTTTATATTGTATAATCCAAGTGTCATAATACTCAAAGACCATTTCATTTATTTTTCTCATACATGCTTAAGCTGCCCAGTCATATTTGTTTGTAGTTTAGAAGAAGAGGAGTAAAGTTTCAGAGATTGTTTGTGAATATCAGTTTACAGTGTAATTTTAGTTTAGATCTTAAAATTGGGGAATCTTCTGATTTTCAAGCTTATTTTTGAAAATTTAGTGATACGAAAAACATTAGCTCAATTATTCTGATATTGAAATACTTTGTATTAATTTGTGTAAGAATCTGTGTCAAGTCTCATTTTCTCATCCTATCCTGGTAAAGTGGTATACTTACTTTTTAAAAAATTTTTTTCAAAATTTTATGTAAATTCAAGTTAGGTAATATATAGTGTAATATTGGTTTCAGGAGTAGAATTTAGTGATTCCTCACTTACATATAACACCCAGTATTCAGCAGAACAAGTGCCCTCCTTAATGCCCATCACCCATTTATCCCATCACCTGCCACCTCCCCTCCATCAACCCGCAATTTGTTCTCTATAGTTAAGAATCTCTTATGGTTAGCTTCTCTCTCGTTTTTTTGACCCCTTACCCTATGTTTATCTGTTTCATTTCATAAATTGCACAGAAGAGTGAAATCATATGGTACTTACCTTTTTCTATTCTAGCTCCATTTATGTCATTGCAAATGGCAAGATTTCATTCTTTTTTGATGGCTAAGTATTATTTATTGTATATATACCACATCTTCTTTATCCATTCATCAGCTGATGGACATTTGGGCTCTCTCTATAATTTGGCTATTGTTCATGCTGCAGCTATGAACATTGGGGTGCATGTGCCCCTTCAAATCAGTATTTTTGTATCCTTTGGGTAAATACTTAGTAGTGCAGTTGCTGGGTCATAGGGTAATTTTATTTTTAACTTTTTTTTTTTAATTAATGCAACTATTTTCTTTTTTTTTTAAAGTTAATTTATTTTGAGAGAGAGAGACAGTGAATGCATGTGTAAGCAGGGGAGGAGCAATGAGAGAGGGAGAGAGAGGGAGAGAGAGAGACAGAGAAAATCTCAAGCAAGCTCAATACTGTCAGCACAGAGCTCGATGCAGGGCTAGAACTCACAAACTATGAGATGCTTAACCTACTGAGTCATCCAGGTGCCCCCTCTTTTTAACTTTTTGAGGAAACTCCTTAGTGTTTTCCAGAGTGGCTGCATTTGCAGTTTGCATTCCCACCAATCCCATTTCTTCGCACCCTCACCAACATCTGTTGTTTTCTGTGTTAATTTTAGCCATTCTGACAGGTGTTGTGAGGTGGTATCTTAATCATGGGTTTTTTCTTTTCTTTCTTTCTTTTTTTTTTTTTTTTTTTTTTTGTAAGTAGGCGCCACACTGGGCATGGGCTTGAATTCAGGACTCCGAGATCAAGACCTGAGCTGAGATCAAGAGTCAGATGCTTAAGGGGGCTCCTGGGTGGCTCAGTCGGTGGTTGAGCGACTTCAACTCAGGTCATTATCTTACGGTTCATGATTTTGAGCCCCTCAATGGGCTCTCTGCTGTCAGCGCAGAGCCGGCTTTGGGTCCTCTGTCTCCTTCTCTCTCAGGCTCTCTCTCTCTCTGTCTCAAAAGTAAACATTAAAAAAAGAGACACTTAACTGAGTCACCCAGCTACCCCTCATCATGGTTTTGATGTGTATTTCCCTGATGATGAATGATGTTGAGCATCTTTTCATGTGTCTTAACATGTTTCATGTTAGCCATCTGTATGCTCTCTTTGAAAAAATATCTATTTATGTCTTCTGCCCGTTTCTTAACTGGATTAAGTGTTTTTTGGGTATTGGGTTTGATAAGTTCTTTATTGATTTTGGATACTAACCTTTATCAGATGCCATTTACAAATACCTTCTCCCATTCTGTAGGCTGCCTTTTAGTTTTGTTGATTGTTTCTTTCACTGTGCAGAAGCTTTTTATCTTGAAGTCCCAGTAGTTTGCTTTTGTTTCCCTTGCCTCCAGCAATGCATCTAGTAAGAAGTTATTCAGCTGATGTCAAAGAGGTTGCTACCTCTGTTCTCCTCTAGGAGTTGATGGTTTCCTGTCTCACATGTAGGTCTTTCATCCATTTTGAATTTATTTCTGTATATGGTGTAAAAAAGTGGTCCAGTTTCATTCTTCTGCTTGTTGCTGTCCAGTTTTCCCAACACTACTTATTGAAAAGACTGTCTTTTTTTTCCATTGGATATTGTTTCCTGCTTTGTTGAAGGTTGGTTGAGCATAAAGTTGTGGGTCAATTTCTGGGTTTTCTATTCTATTCCATTGATCTATGTATCTGTTTTTGTGCCAGCCTGGAATTGTGATGTCTCCAGCTTTGCTTCACTTTTTCAAGATTCTTTGGCTATTCGGGGGCTTTTGTGGTTCCGTACAAATTTTTGTTTGTTCTAGCTCTCTGAAAAATGCTGGTGGTATTTCGATAGGGATCGCATTGCATTAAATTGGGAAGATTGCTTTGGGTAGAGTAGACATTTTAACAGTATTTGTTCTTCCAGTCCATGAGCATGGAATGTTTTTCTATTCCCTGTGTCATCTTCAGTTACTTTCATAAGTGTTCTATAGTTTTCAGAGTACAGATCTTTTACCTCTTTAGGTAGGTTTATTCCTAGGTATCTTATGGTTTTTGGGGGGCAGTTGTAAATGGGATCAATTCCTTGATTTCTCTTTATGCTTCTTCATTATTGGTGTATAGAAATGCAGCAGATATCTGTATGTTGATTTTGTATCTTGCAAATTTCCTGAACTTGTGTGTCAGTTCTAGCAATTTTTTGGTGGATTCTTTTGGGTTTTCTACATAGAGCATTATGCTGTCTGTGAATAGTGAAAGTTTGACTTCTTCCTTGCCTATTTGGAACTTACTTTTATAAATTCTGCCTCTACAGGAAATTGAGAACAGCTTGGCTTCTTATCCCTTTTCATTTTTGGATGCATTTGTTGATTTTTCAAGCAGAGGTTAATATGCATAGATTAGTGTTGAATTTTATTTCAGTCCAAGTTTCTTTAGCTATTCTTTTGCCCTAAGTAGAAATTGCTCATGCATTAGTATTTTCTAACAAGATACAGTCCAGGAATATAAAATATTCAGGAATGTTTTAGTATTCACTTGGATTTCTAAGGTAAGCTAAGGCATTTCATCAGTAAAGCATTTAATCGCAACCACATGACTTCCCAGGTATAAAAGGAAACTATTCTTAGATATTTATTTATATTAGATTGTTATTTTTCCCCTGTCAATGTATACATATCATTTATAACTTCAAATAAAATCCTGGTGCAAATTCATAGTTTTTTATAGTGTATATGACAGAAAATACATAATATAACTTAACGTTGTAACCATTTAAGTATACAGTTCCGTGACAGTAAGTGCATTCATATTGTGCAATCATCACCACCATCCAACTCCCCAACTTTATCCTTTTCAGCTGAGACTCTACCAGTTACACACTAATTCTTCATACTCCTTCCCTGCCACCCTAGGCAACCACCATTCTGTTTTCTATCTCTATGAATTTGATTACTGTAGGTACTTCATATAAACGGAACCATACATCATTTGTCCTTTTGTGACTGGCTTATTTCACTCAGCATTGTGTCCTCAGGGTTCATCTACATTGGATCATATGTCAGAACTTCTGTCCTTTTTAGGGCTGAATAATATTCCAGTGTATGTGTATACCGCATTTTGCTTACCCCTTCATCCATGGATGATCACTTGAGTTGCTTCCACCTTTTGGCTTTCATGAATAATGCTGCTGTCAACATGGATGTGCAAATAATCTTTTTCAGTCTCTGTTTTCAATACTTTGGGCTACAAATTGTAATTCTATCTTTATTTTTTGAGAAACAGCCATGCTGTTTTCTACAGCTGATGTAAATTTTACATTCCCACCAGCAGTGCATAAGGATTCCATTTTCTGCATATCCTTTCCAATGCTTGTTCTTTTTGTGGGTTTTTTTTTTTCATTTTTGTGTTTTTTCTTTAAAATGGTCATCCTAATGTGTATGAAATGATATCTGATTATGGTTTTGGTTTTCATTTCCCTAATACTAGTAATGTTGATCGAGCATCTTTTCATATTCTTATAAGCCATTTGTATATCTTCTTTGGAGAAATGTCTATTCGAGTCCTTTCCCTATTTTTAAATTGGATTTTTATTGTTTTTCATTGAGTTGTTTAGAAGTTCTGTTTATTTTTCTGGATATCAATTCCTTATGAGTTTTATGATTTGAAAATATATTCTCCCACTCTATGGGTACCTTCTCACTGTGTTGATGGTGTCCTTTGGTGGATAAGTTTTTAATTTTGATGAAATCCAACTTATTTTTCTTTTCTTGTTTGTGCTTTTGATGTCAAATCCAAGAAATCATTGCCAAATCCAGTGTTGTGAAGCTCTTCCTCTTTATTTTCTTCCAAAAATTTTGTGGTTTTGGTTCATGTTTTCATCTTTCATTCATTTTGAATTCATTTTTGTGTATAGTATTAGGTGAGAATTGAACTTCATTTTTTGGTAGTGGATATACAGTTTTCCCAACATAATTTGTTGAAAAGACTGTCCTTTCCCAGTTGACTAGTTGAAAAGCATTTGGCCATATATGCAAGGGTTTATTTTGGGGTTGTCTATTCTATTTCTGTATGTTTGTCTTTATGCCAGTAACACATTGTTCTGATAACCATTGCTCTATAGTTTAAGTTTTGAGATCAGGAACTGTGAAACCTCTGACTTTGTTCTTCTTTTTCGATTATTTTGGCTATTTGAGATTCAACAAGTTGGGGGTTTTTTTGGTCTTTTTTTTGTCTTTAATAAACTGAATTATGCTTTGTACTCAGGATCCAATGTTAGAAAACATTTTTTAAACAATTTTTTTTAAGTTTATTTATTTATTTTGAGAGAGACCTAGAGAGAGTACAAGTGGGGGAGAGGCACAGAGCCAGGGACAGAGGATCTAAAGTGGGCTCTGTGCTGACAGCAGAGATCATGATGTGGGGCTCAAATTTATGAACCATGAGATCATGACCCAAGCCAAAGTTAGATGCTTAACCGACTGAGCCACCCAGACACCCCTAAAAAACATTTTTAATACTAGTCAGACTTCTGCCTATGCATTTAATTACCTGTACCTTAAATATTTCTTTGTCATCATTCTTATTTATCTAAAAGCACTACAGCATCTCATTTTTAAAATGACAAAGTGTTGGGTTGCCTGGGTCCAACTTCACCTCAGCTCATGATCTCACGGTTTGTTGGTTTGAGCCCTTTCAGGCTCTGTACTCACAGCTCAGAGCCTGGAGCCTGGAGCCTGCTTCAGATTGTCTCCCTCTCTCTGCCATTCCCCCACTCACATTCTGTCTTTCTGTCTCTGCCTCGGTCTCTTTCTCTCTCTCAAAACTAAAGAAACATTAAAAAAGTTTTTTTAAACAAAAAACTAACAAAGTGTTTTACAGGATCAGATTGTCTAATCATGATACATCAAAGGCTAATTTGAAATACTAATTGTCTTTCAAATGTAAACAATAGAATTTAGGAAGTTGTAATTACATTCTCTATGGCCATGTATTCAAGATTAAATTTTCTAGTACTGTTTATGCATTTCGTTAGGGTTTTCCAATTTGAATCTGATGTTGTTATGTTAGGTGACATTAGAAAATAAATACGTCTGATATTCTGAATCTTTGGAACAGAAATGTAAAGAATATTCTAGTTTTCCTACTGTGAAACCCAAAACCCTTTTGATGAAGTTTTGGGGTGATGGTGGGGTGGTCCAGAGCAGACAGCCAAGAAAGAATCTTGAAGATGTTTTTGGTGCAAAAAGCTGATGTTATTAAAGCCCTGGGACAATACCTGTGGGCAGGAAGAGTTGCACTGGGGTCCTGACGGTAACTCAATATATATCCTCAGGTTGGGAGAGGGGCTCAGGGATAGAGTAAACCTCTAAGGTATTTTGGAAGCAAGGTTTCTAGGACCTCAAGGGACTAGCTGTTGCTAGGGAAACACCATTTATTACCATTTAATAAAACCTCAGTCATGAGACCCTTCAGTTGTATATGGGGTGGGGGGCTATAAGCTTGGAGTATGATTGCCAGCATCTCTCTTAGGGCAATTAAGATAAAGGAAGTAGACTTAAAGGATCCTCCAGGTTGGGACAATGTTTAGCTAAGACTCTCTTTTGCCCCTAGCAAAGTGTCATCCTTTCAGGCAGCTGAGCTCCTAGAGGGAGGTCACCCTGCTGGTTTCAAGGACTTGTCAATGGGCATAGGCAGTAAGAGAATTTAATTTCTCATTTGCCTTAGTTTCTCACATTACCATGGCAAGCACCTAAACCTTTGTTCTTGGGTGGCCAGGAGTGTTCGAGGAATATCACTCGTATTCCACCTGGCTGGGGGGTGTTCCAGCTGTATTTTGCCCTCAGCTTACCCCATGCTTCCTCATCACTTTGACCTATTAGGAAGGAAAAATTTACTTTTACCACTCAAAGTTATTCTGCTTGGCCTAAGAATTAAATTGATATACACAGATCAATGGTGGGAGGGAAACAAATTTAATTCACATGTTTTGGAGGTCATAGAAAAAGGAGTCTCAGAGAAGTGACCAAAGTAGGCAGGTTTTACACCTTTTAGACCAAAGAGACAATAAATGTTTGAGGAATTGAAAAGACAAAGAAGAGACTCTTAAATACAGAGAATAAACTGAGGGTTGATGGGGGTTTGGGGGGAATGGGTGATGGGCATTGAAGAGGACACTTGTTGGGATGAGCACTGGGTATTATATGTAAGTGATGAATCACAGGAATCTACCCCCAAAACCAAGAGCACACTGTATATACACATATGTATGTTAGCCAACTTGACAATAAATTATATATATTTAAAAAAAAGACAAAGGAGTTTGTGCTTGGGATAGTAAATTGATGAAGAAGTAATGAGGTTTATTTCTACACCTTCACAGCCCTGAATTCCCTATCTCTGGTCATAGGATGTTTCTTTACCTCCTGGTACAGGGAGAGTACCTCTCACAAGTGAGAATTATTTCCTGTTTTCAGGGAGACAGGGGAACGTTAGAGTGTCCTTTTTGCACTGGTTGTTTTTAAGTAACTTTAATTCAAAATAATCAGTGTGCCAAAGTGGCATATTTTGGGGTGGCCTGCTTTTAACTCCATCAGACCCTAGATATTTTTCACAAATAGGGAAATCATTTGGATTATTTCTAAGAGCCTCTCTATTGCTTGAATTAATCAAGCAAACATTCATGTATTCAACAAATATCTAATTAGATGCCAGTCATTTTGCTAACCCCAGGGTCATATAAACATGACACATTTGGGTCCTCAAATTAGTCCCAGTTTAGTAGGGAGACATTATGTACAATAGTAGAGGTATGTGCTATGGCCAATTGAAAGCATAGTATGGCTTATAGAAATTTCCGGGACTGTCTCCATGGAAGCTTGCTAACTGGCCATGAAGCACCTTTTAATAATGAGTTGGAGTTTTGCAGAACCAGAAATGTTACCTGGTCAGTATCCTAGAGTTGAATATATTCTTACCCTAACTGATCAGTTGAAATATATGTATCACAAAGGTTTTCCTTGCATGATTAGTTTATTAAGATATGAACTCTTAGTTCCAGGGTCCCACATGGTGGATTTGCTAATATCATGGGTGGAAGTGGACTGCAAAACTTTACAATTGCTGCTGTGCCATATACTCCAAATCTCCTACCAACTTCAAGCACCTGGTATGTTAAATTGGTTTTTTTAAATGCTGTGAATTGTTTTTGATTAATTTTGAATAATTAAAGGTCTAACTATTGTACTGCTGCATTGAGAAGAAAACTTCAACAATAATCTCTTTCATCATTTTGGAATCGCTGATAAATAAGTACCAACATAATTCCTTGCCTCTCCCTTTTGTGCTAGGGAAAATATTTGGGGAAACTACCTATAATTTAATTAAATGTAGTTCACATATCACTGAAGTTATCCTGTCATAAGTATCACTGAGTTACACCATCACTTCAAACTAAATTCCTTTATTGCTTATTTATTTTAGGCTGAAAGGAACTTATTTTCTTTCACTACATTTGCATGCTAAAGGAAACTGCAATGCAGCAGTTTTGTTTTTTGTTTTTTGTTTTTTTTGGTCTTTTTAAATACTTCTTCAGGGTTTTCCAATTTGAATGCAAATTTAGAGGGTGGTTTTATGTTAATTTTGAGTAGTGTTTTCACTGCTAGACAAAACAATCAGAAATTTCATAGATTTCCTATTTAATGGTGGTATATTTTTCTTTTAAAGCATCAACATGCTCAAGTTACCTGAATACCCAAGTAAAGAAATACTCAAGGACAGACTTCTTGTGGCACTACACTGTGGCAGCTATGGTTACACAATGGCTTAAGTCTGGAAAATTCATCTGATTACTGATGCGCAATTCCAAGTGGCAGAAATAATTTAGGAAACTGTCAACAGAAAAGGAGCCTAAATGCAGCCCACAGGCAGGGGTGATGTTTAAAATTCATAAAGGATGACGCTTTCTACCCTCCTCTCCCTGCTTCCTTTTTTTGTTTTCTCTTTGTGATACAATTAGAAAATATAAAATCACAGTAGTCTTCAATTTAAAAAATGCTAATTGAAAGTAGTAGAAACTGTCCTTTTTCATATTTCTTTACTCGTATCCAAGATTGTGTCAAGGCAAAACCGTATTCTACATTCCACCTACACTATGTACCTGTCTTGTTAAAAGGGTGTTTTCTCTTTATTTTCCTATATATTAAATTATATTAGGACATCCAGCCTGGTATATTCTATTGCATGTAAAGTGCCGTTTATATTTTGGAAAACTATTGTATAGAATGGATTAATTTAGATTGTGTATAAAGCCACAAATATGTATTTTCCCATATTGAATCTATATTGCAATGATGTTTTTTAGCTTTTTAATATTTTAATATATAAAGTTTAGACTGATGTGACTAACAGCTGATGAAATGACATTTAATTTATATATTAAAGCTTATATTGTATGAATTATTTGCATCTTTCAGTGGTCACTTTTCCATATATGTATTATGGTCTCAACGTTTTTCTTATGCCCTATTTTAATTTATATTTTAGGTAAAATTAAATATAATATTTTACCACATCATTACTTTTGTTTTATCTCTGAGTTCTGATGATACATCGGAAGAAGTAATCCAGTGTGCAGATTACAATTTAAATTTGTAATTTTGAACTTCTTATTTGTTTCTCATGGTTAAAATGTTGAGTTCAAGTGACATATGCCTAATACAGAGCTTTGGGCTTTGAAAGGTGATCTTATGAGTTTTCTTTTGAAAAGGTACACTTGAGTAGTCACAGCATAGAACACTCACATATTTAGAAGTGCTAAAAGAGGAATCTGTAGAACTTTGCCTTTGTAGAATCTTTAGAACTTTGCCTTTGGAAACTCAAAGTACACTGTCTACTGGCATCAATGTTGGTAAAATGACTCATGCAGATTTTCTCATATGAACAGCTTCGCTCATGTTTTCAGTATACATTGAAAACTTCGCTACATTATAAAGCTTCTTTAATATATGTCTTGGTTTTCTTTTGTTACTGTAGGGGTGTGTGTGTGTGTGTGTGTGTGTAGTCTCTCACCAGATTAATTTTAAAACTAGAAATTCTTTAAAAATTATAATTAGTTTTAAAATTAAGACTCACATGCTTATTTACAATAAATAAAGTTAATTTAAAAATTTTGATTTTCAAAATTCATCTGTGTAAGAGGTCATTGCCTTCTGAGTTTTCAAATAGATAACTGACCTCTTTAAAATTACATTGCTTATGGGGTGCCTGGGTGGCCCAGTCAGTTAAGCATTTGACTTCGGCCCAGGTCATGATCTCACGGTTTGTGAGTTGGACCCCCGTGTCAGGCTCTGTGCTGACAGCTCAGAGCCTGGAGCTTGCTTCGGATTCTGTGTCTCCCTCTCTCTCTGCCCCTCCCCAGCTCATGCTCACACTCTATCTCTGTCAAAAATAAATAAACTTAAAAAATAATTAAAATTATATTGCTTATAATTATAATTTTTACAAATACTCATTTCCATTAATAATCATATAATATATTGGCTTTGTCAGATTGGTTCTTTTGCAACTATTTATGTAGAAGAGATAATATTAAAAATCTAATGGTATTTTATCCCTGAATTTGAATATTTTTTGATACAGATTTAGTGATTTCAGGGTTTATATTTTTATATTGTCTTTATTTTTGACTATAAGAATGTAGTTATTATATAAAATATTTTATGTGGATTGAAAATAAGCAAGAGGCAGCAGGTCTTTTTAATATACTCTATTCCCATAATTTCTTCTGTAAGTAGACGGATATGTTGAATGAAAAGTAGTTTAGAAAAATGACTAGAGATTTTCAACTCCTTTGGGTAAAAGATTAACAGGAAAATGACTCAACCTTTAATACATGTTGTAGTTCCATATAACAAAGAAAACAGAGGAACACAGCACTCTAAAGGAAGCATCATGTAGGGCAAAGGACCCTAATGTAGGAAACTGATTAATAAAAACATCTGGGCAAGAGTAGATTAAGTTGTTCAAATACTTTGAGGGAATAGTGACCATGTTGTTAATAAAATCTTCTTGTTCATCTAAAACCAAAATGGGATCTAAGGAAATCTCAGCTTTGAAACTGTACACTACACACCAAGTAAAGCCATGACAGTCTTTGTTGGATGTGGAGGTGGAAATTAAGGCTTTAAAGCATAGGCCACAGTTTGGAGCCCCAGAACATGATTGCCACTCACAGTTTTGTCTGTCTTGCCGATTCTAGAAATTTAATGAGTTGTCAACATTTTAAAAATCTAGAGATTTCATGCATAAGTCTAGATTTCAGGCTTTTGAGACATCAAGGGAATAACAATATTAGGCATAGATTTCTAGAAGGCATAGTAGGCTTGAAGCTGCTTCTTTCATTGACTGAATATGCTCTTCAGTTGACCATTTTCTTACTCCAGCCTGCCTTACTAATTCATGTTACCCTCCTGGCCATTGATAGCATTGGAGTTTTCTTTAAGGAATCTGTCATGATCGGAAATGTTCCCCTGCAGTGTAAATTGGTATAAATTCTTTGGAAGGCAATTTGGCAATATCAGATTTCTTAAATATACATATACTCTTTCACTCAACAATTCTAAGAATTTATCTCATAGGTAATCTTGTTCATGTACATAAAGATATTTATGTAAGAATGTTCCCTGAAGCCTTGTTATAAAGGTAAACTGGAAATAATTTAAATGTCTGTCAGTAAATGTCCATTAGTAAAGGGTTCCTAATAAATTACAGCCATCCAGGAGAATATTAAGTAGTATTTGCTAAGAATAAGATGGATTTATACATGTATAATACTGGTACGTAAATGTTTCTAAGGTATGTTAAATGAGGTAAGATGTATAGAAGAGTGATTAGCATATAAATACAATTTACACGGGATAGTTTTACACAGAAACAATTTCTGGGCCATGGATTATTGCTCTAGGTGGGAAAGCATTGTAAGATGGGATGAAGACTCCTTCATTGTATAACCTTTTTTTCCTGTTTGTCTAAATCACATGCCTGTGTTATTTTCTATGTGGTATATATAAAAAGAAATGTCTAGTATCTTTAATCAAGGAAAGCAAGTATCAGTAATAGGTTTTATTGGATCTATAAAATCCACAACAATAGCAGTAAGTGATATTTTATAACCACAAAACTTACCGTTTTATAATGTGATTAATTTAAAATAAGTCTCCTTCAGTCAGATCCTGGCAGTGCCAGTGGCTCTCCTCTCTTCTGACTCTCCTTGCTATCACCCTTTTGCTTCTAGAAACATGGCCTCCACTGTGGTGGTCTCTGAGGGTGTCATCAAAGTGTTCAGTGACATGAAGGTAGGTGCATAAGCCCCCAGCACCAGAGGAGGCAGTACTCCTCTGCCTGGGCGAGGACAAGAAGAACATCATCCTGGAGGAGGGCAAGGAGATTCTGGCAGTTGATGTGGGCCAGACTGTAGACCCCATGCCACCTTTGTCAAGATGCTCCCAGACAAGGACAGCTGCTATGCCCTCTATGACACAACCTTTGAGACCAAGGAGACCAAGATTAAGACTTGGTGTGCACCTGTGTGCACCCCTTAAGAGTAAAATGATCAGTGTCAGCTCCAAGGACGCCACCAGGAAGAAGCTGATGGAGATCAAGCATGAATTAGAAGTAAACTGCTATGAGGAGGTCGAGGACCCCTGCCCCCTGGCAGAGAAGCTGGGGGGCAGTGCTGACATCTCCCGGGAGGGCAAGCCTTTGAAAGCCCCCTGCCTGGAGAATCTGGCAGCCCCAGACATGCCCATGGGTGTTGCAGGCTGCCTCTGTCCTGCCAGACCTGAGGGCCTGGGGGATCCCAGCAAGGGAATGGCAATCTCTTCAGCCCAGTTGCCAAACAGTCCCCTCACCTCCTGGACCTTCTTCCTCCCTCGATCCCTGACAGTTATGGTCTTCCCAAACCGTCTTTGATCTTCTGATTCCTCTTGGGTTGAAGCAGACCAAGTTCCTCCAAGGCACCCCAGTTTGGGAGGGGGCTGAGATTTTTTAATGGAACTCCCAATTCCCCACCTGTTCTATCCTCTTCCCATGCTGCCAACTTTTTTTTTTTTAACGTTTATTTTTGAGACAGCATGAATGGGGGGGGGGAGGGTCAGAGAGAGGGAGACACAGCATCTGAAACAGGCTCCAGGCTCTGAGCTGTCAGCACAGAGCCTGACGCGGGGCTCGAACTCACGGACCGTGAGATCATGACCTGAGCCGAAATCGGCCGCTTAACTGACTGCGCCACCCAGGTGCCCCCCATGCTGCCAACTTCTAACCTCAGTAGTGACTCTGTGCTTGTCTATTTAGTTCTGTGTAAATGGAATGTTGGGATGACCCCTCCTTGACCACCTGGTTCCCCTCCCCTTTTCCTTGGGTGACAGCCACTTATGGGAGCAGGACCAGTAAGGGACTTTCAATTAAGACACACACACACACACACACACACACACACACACACACACACACACGTTTCCTAATTAAACTCTTTTGCAAACAAAGGAATGCTCTTTTGCTCACAAAACTCTATTTCCACGTTCCCTGTTAATTAGCACTGTTTATAGCTCTCTAAAATTCTACCTATTAGAGATTTATTTGAATTTATACTTTTTCCCTTGATTTTCCTTCTTTCTTTTTTTTTTTTAATAGCACTTACTGGTATGGGAAAATCTGGAAAGCATGGATTCATGTACTCACTTGGGAAAAGCCATAAATTACAAGTTGTCTACCCAACAATTTTATTAGCTCCTAGTCTTAATACATTTTTTCAATAATTGAGTTCATAAAGAACATAGCACGTATCATTTTTACTTATTTATCATTTTATTTTATACAATTGCCATGTCATTACAACTTGTCAACATTTTTTAAACGTTGGCATAATAGTCTATTGTATTAATATATCATAATTTATTTGACCATCTCTAAAATTTTTAAGAGGTTTCTCATATTTTTGCTTGTATAAGTTTTAATATTTTAAATATTCTAATATTTTTGCTTGTATAAGTAACAGTCTCTTTCAACACTAGTTCTACTTTAGGAGTGGTAATATTTTCTGGGTTATTTGTTGAAATATCCATCAACTGCTTCACAGTTGTGAAATTACTATTTAAAGGTTCAAGGAAGTGCTGTTGAAACTGATGGTAGGTAGGACTGGATAGGATTGTTTCAGCAGCATGATTAGGGCTGTGTGCTCTATCAGAGTGTAAAAAGTTAGAGAGGTAGAAGGGTGTGATAAAGGTAAATCAATTTTAATCATTGCTTACTTCCAGTCTTTCCAAGAACAGGGGAGGAGACTCATCAATATCACCCAAGCCCCATTCTCAGGACCTATATATAAGTTGAGCATTTAATACTATATAGTTCAGGTATATCAACAATTATTTATGCTCTTATGGGTTAAACTAGAAACCTCGCTTCCATTTACAAAGTTTTCCAAAAAGGGACTTACAAGCTTTTGGAATGCAACCCTTTCATCAATTGCAAAATGTATCTATAATAGCTGTCTCTATGAGTGAGTTTCTAGCTAATAGTAAACTTGTGGTTGTTTTCAGGACGATTTAGGCATATTAACATGTGTCAATAGTCACTTTTTTTTTTTTTTTTTCATGTGAAACATGTTCCTCTATTCCTGTGCATATCCTCAGTTGTTAGGTAACAAAATTTACTTTAAAAGTTAACAATAGTAACAAATCTCAATTTTACACTTTGGCGTAAGCTATTTTAATGTGGAGAGATTTTTTTTTTTAAATGTCCTTTATGAAAGAAATTCTTAGGTCCTGGGCTATGATTACCTGCCTACTGATCTGGTATAAATGTCATAAATCCATTCTTAAAATTTATAGTAAGTCCTCTCATTTTGCAGATGAGAAAATTGTGGAGATCAGAGAGGTGGTGACTGGCTTAATGTCTCAGGGCTACTTTACTACTAGAATTTAAAACCTAGATTTTCTGATTCTTAGTCCACCAGTTTTTCTTTTACTCCATGCTGTCTCTTTTATGACATAACTGCATTGTAAAAAGACTCTTTTAGAAAAACACCTGCAGCCTATTAACAATCATGTAAGACAAGCCTGTTGGGAAACTATAACTTAATAAGCTGATAGTTAAGAGTGATTAATAGGACTATATTTCTTCTCTCCCACTGTGCCACAATGAGCTAGGGTAGGTATTTTACCATCTCAGGATGAAAAAGAACAGATGTATTGTCAGATCATAGATCATGGGTAGTCATTAAGTTTTATTATCTTTATAAAAATGTTCAATTTCAAGCATACTTGGTGCTTGGAAATATGTTGTGAATCTAATGTTGCAATACCATTAAAACCATAAACCGAGACTATGACGACTATTACTGTATACTTGTGTGAGTGAATTGAGTCTAGTTGAGTGAAATGGAGAGTGAGTCATCCTAGGTGAGTGCTGGATATGCAGTTAGTGGAGACAACTTTCCAAATCAACAAATTTCCCTTAAAAGTATTCAACATTGGTTTAGGGACTGGGTCACGGTCCCTACCCTCAAAGGAAATGAAATTGGGTTGGGCAGATGGAAGGCATATTTGAAACAGATTTTAAAACTGTGCAGTGTAGCATATGATTAAGTATAAAAACCAGCTACAGAAATGTATTTGTATAGGGGAAGAAGGGTTTAACATAAACTGAGTATCCAAGGTAGCTTCAAATATTTGGCCTAACTGAATTACTAAGTTGCTCTCTAGATATGGAGACAAATAAATTGTTCACCCTGTTGACTGGACAAAACTGAACATCAGGTTAAAAATGATAAAATTGCAACAACTAGGCTAATGTGTGGCAGTCACTGGGTTCTCAGATTTTTAATTAGTGAATTATTAGCTTGCTCAGTTCTAGATTCTAGTCATTCCTTGAGAATTCTGATCTGGTAGTTTTCATAATTTGGAGACTGTTGTGTCCATATACCAACCATATTTGAAGATGGCTCTATATTTTTCTCAGAAGAGTGTAAATATCTGATTCTTTCTGAAAGCTTACTGTATGAGTGGGGAGGAGTGCTTAAGTTGGTATCTGCACAGTATTCTCTAATACAGTATTTCTCTTTTCCTAATATCTAGACATAGAAAAAAAAAGTAAAACTGTAAAAAAAAAAAAGTAATACTCATTCAAATTCCAAAATTCCATATCCAGTGGCCTACCTGACATCTTCACTTGGGTGTTTATTAAGAATCTGAAACCTGGGGCGCCTGGGTGGCGCAGTCGGTTAAGCGTCCGACTTCAGCCAGGTCACGATCTCGCGGTCCGTGAGTTCGAGCCCCGCGTCGGGCTCTGGGCTGATGGCTCAGAGCCTGGAGCCTGTTTCCGATTCTGTGTCTCCCTCTCTCTCTGTCCTTCCCCCGTTCATGCTCTGTCTCTCTCTGTCCCCAAAATAAATAAACGTTGAAAAAAAAAAAATTAAAAAAAAAAAAAAAAAAAAAAAGAATCTGAAACCTTAAATATATCCAGAGATGGTCTCTTGTTTCTCCATTGTCCCCCTGCCACCTATCACCCCATCCCAATCTTTCCTGTCTCAGCAAATGGGCACCAGCATCTACCTCATTGCTCTAAGTTGAAGACCAAAAAGTCATCCTTTATTCTTCCCTTTTTCTCACCTTCTACATCTGACCCATTACCAACTCTTGTTGAGTTTACCTGTTTAGTACACCTTAGTCAACTTCTATTGTCCTAAGTCACCATGATAAGTTCTTTGGACTAGAGTGTTCTTTTTTTTTTAAATATGAAATTTATTGCCAAATTGGTTTCCATACAACACCCAGTGCTCATCCCAACAGGTGCCCTCCTCAATACCCCTCACCCTCCCTCCCACCCCCCCATCAACCCTCAGTTAGTTCTCAGTTTTTAAGAGTCTCTTATGTTTTGGCTCCCTCCCTCTCTAACCTTTCTTTTTTTTATTTTCTTTTTTCCTTCCCCTCCCCCATGGTCTTCTGGTAAGTTTCTCAGGATCCACATAAGAATGAAAACATGTGGTATCTGTCTTTCTCTGTATGACTTATTTCACTTAACATAACACTCTCCAGTTCCATCCACATTGCTACAAAGGGCCATATTTCATTCTTTCTCATTGCCACGTAGTATTCCATGTGTATATAAACCACAATTTCTTTATCCATTCGTCAGTTGATGGACATTTAGGTTCTTTCCATAATTTGGCTATTGTTGAGAGTGCTGCTATAAACATTGGGGTACAAGTGCCCCTATGCATCAGCACTCCTGTATCCCTTGGGTAAATTCCTAGCAGTGCTATTGCTGGGTCATAGGGTAGATCTAGTTTTAATTTCTTGAGGAACCTCCACACTGTTTTCCAGAGCAGCTGTACCAGTTTGCATTCCCACCAACAGTGCAAGAGCGTTCCCGTTCCTCCACATCCTCGCCAGCATCTATTGGACTAGAGTGTTCTAACACAAGGGGAGGCAGTAGCACATTATGGTTAGGAATACAGGGTTAGACTGAACTGCTTGGATTTGAATTTCAGCTTTCACACTGGTAACTGTTAGGAGCTCACCTCAGCTGGGAAAGCGGGCTGAGCTTCAGATGTTAGAGTAGCTAATTAATGCAACAAACTCAGAATGAAAGAGGTAGGCCTTTAATCTGCTGCAATGGTACCTGTGAGAGTATAAAACTGGAGGAGGCACTGATGCCCCCTGTCACATTCCATCATGGAAAGATGCACTAATCCAGGGTTGGGTATATCAGCACAGATGTCGGATGTTGCTGGAACTAAAGGCTGCAGCAATTTTATGGACCCTATCGTTGAGGGGAGGGTGAAGGAGGTAGGTTAGGAGTGGAAAAGCACAGGGAAAAGTCACAGTGGAACAAAGTGTTTTCAGGGTTTCCACTTCTTCCCGTCAAAAGGAAGACTCAGCAGAAGCACCTGAAGAAGGCTTCTGCCCCAGGCCTCAGATAAAGAGACCCAGAGATGAAGACACCAGGCTAGGAATGCAAATATGTGAAGAGCATGAGTAAGCAGGGAGCCTGAGTGGACTGCAACTGCCTTCTAAGACTGCAATGCATTGGCTGTGTGCCAAGTCTGGGTGGGGGGCAGCAGCTTTCTCCCACCAGGCTTGCCAGGTAAAGCCTTTGTAATTGCCATGGTCACATCTGAAAAATCACATAGGTTTTTAACCATGAGCCAGCCTGACTCCTCAGCTATGTGACCTTGGGCAAGTTTCTTAACTGCTCCCTGCTACAATTTATAAAGGAGATGTAAAATTATGAGAATTACATATTTTATGTAGTTTTCTATTGCTGCTGTAACCAACTACCCAAATTTAGTGTCTTAAAACCACAAACATTTATTATCTTAACAATTCATGAGGTCAGAACATTATTGGAATAAGGGTGAAAATTTGTATGATTACATCAATAAGTGTAGAAATAAGCATTTCATAAAGTTCAATCCCTTTAGATAAAAACTGTCAAAATTCAGAATTTAAAAGAATTTCTTAATTTGATAAAGACACATTGTATACCAAAAATTCTACAGTAAATATCATATTAATGGGAAAACTTTATTCTCATCAAGATCTGCTCCAAGACAGGAATCCTCAATATCACTGTTAATATTTGACATAATACTGAAGGTTTGACTAATGCCACGCTGTAAATAAAGTAAAAGTTATCAGGATTGGAAAGAGAAAATTATTTGCAGATATGATTACATAAGAAATAAGTGGACTGAACAGAACAACTGTTAGAACTAATGGGATGAAAATGATAGCATTTGTCTTTATCAGCAATAACCAATCAGAAAATTTAATTGGAAATTAGACACTACCTGCTAAAACTATAAAATAAGAAATAACCTCTCAAAAATTAAAAAAAAAAAAAAACTTTACAGATAAAACCTTAAAACTTTTTAAAGACTATGACCTGAAGGTGGAGGAAAACATTTAAGACCCAAAAAGTTCAAACTTTGTGGTGAAAAATTGCTCCAAAATTAAGAGGTTCTTTCATTTGAAGGACATCATACAGAAAGACAGATGACAGATGGGGAAAAGAGATCTATAATGTCTAAGTCCAACATAGGATTGATATATATATATAATATATAAACAAATGCTGCATATCAACAAGAAAAAGACAGGAAACCCAGAGACAAATGGGCAAAGGACATGGTTAGGCAATTCACAGAAGGAGAAGCCCAGCTGGCTAACAAGTATATGAAGAGATGCAAAACAAAACAGGCAAGTTTCAAATAAAAATTAGGTTCCACATCAGAATAGCAAATATTAGAAAACAGAAAATACTAAATTTTAATGGCCATGTGAGAACTCTTAAGCCCTGATATTTAGAGTGTTAGCTGGTAGGGCCATTCCAAAAAATAATTCTAGAACAATCTGGTAAAACTAAATATGTGTGTGCCTATGGTTCAGTTGTCTCATGCTTCATATTTCCTAGGAGAGTTTCACACTTGTCTATAAGGGGGCATTATAACTTGTTAATTGTGGCCTTGTTTAAGGTAGATGTTTGTACTGCTTCCTGTTTTTGTTTTAAAACAATACTGCTATAAGTATTCTTGAATGTCTTCATATGTGCCAGAGTTTTTCTGGGGGAATTGCTGGATCACAGGGAATGCACCTCTCCAAGTTTAATAGATGATCCTAATGGTTTTCCAAAGTGGTGATATCAGCTAATACTTTCTTTAGCAGTGTATAAGAGAGGTGACTATTCCTAGATTGTGGTCAACACTTCAGATTGTCAGATTTTCATAATCTTGCCAAGAGGGTCAGTGTGAAATATATCACAGTGTGACTCAAATTTTCATTTTCCTTATTACTAAAAAGTTTAGCAGCATTTTTATAATTTATTGGCCATTTGTGCTTCAGTCTTCTATGAAGTGCATTGTGGCAAAGAATATAATCTGTGTGATACCAATCATTTAAAATTAGTTGAATTCTAAAACACTGACCCAGAATGCATTCAGTTCTTGTAAATTACCATTTCTAGAGAGGCCTGAAATACTTCACTTTTTGGGTGAAATGTTCTATATATATTAGGTAAAGCTTGTTAACTATTGTTTAAATTTTCTATATCCTTATTAATTTTTTTCTGCTTGATTTTTGGGCTATCAATCACTGAGGTCTGAGGTGTGTTAAAAACTTCAGCTCTACCATTGTGTTTATTTCTTTTTGTAATTCTTTTAAGTTTTGCTTTATATAGTTTTAAGCTATATTATTTAGAGCTTTATTATTTGGAATTTTTATATCTGATGGTGAATTAACCTTTTCTCATTATGTAGTTTATCTCAATGCCCTTTGTCTTAAAAATCTATCTTGTCTGATATTAATATTGTAACATCAGCTTTATTTTGGTTATCTGCAATGTGCATATTTTTTTCATCTTTTTATTTCAACTATTATCCTTATGTCACAGGATCCTTTTTTATTTTTATTTATTTTACTTAAAAAATTTTAAATGTTTATTTATTGAGACAGAGCATGAGCAGGGGTGGGGCAGAGAGAGAGAGGGAGACACAGAATACAGAGAAGGTGGGGCTCCAAGCTGTCAGCACAGAGCCCAACGTGGGGCTGGAACTCATCAACCATGAGATCATGACCTGAGCCAAAGTCAGATGCTTAACTGACTGAGCCACCCAGGTGCACAAACACAGGATTCTTTTTATTATTTATTTATTTATTTATTTATTTAATTTATTTATTTTTTTTCAACGTTTATTTATTTTTTTGGGGACAGAGAGAGACAGAGCATGAACAGGGGAGGGGCAGAGAGAGAGGGAGACACAGAATCGGAAACAGGCTCCAGGCTCTGAGCCATCAGCCCAGAGCCCGACGCGGGGCTCGAACTCACGGACCGCGAGATCGTGATCTGGCTGAAGTCGGACGCTTAACCGACTGTGCCACCCAGGCGCCACCACAGGATTCTTTTTAAAGCAGTTTATAAGTGGATTTATTTTTACCTAATCCAATAATCTTCACTCTTAAACACATTCATTTTTTAATTTAAATTTACATAATAATTCATATTTTAAACTTATTTTCATGTGCTAATGTTTATTAAAACATGATTTTGGGGGCACCTGGATGGCTCAGTTAAGCATGCCACTTTTGGTTACAGCTCAGGTCATGATCTCGCTGTTTGTGAGTTCAAGCCCCGCATTGGGCTCCGCGCTGAAGGTGCAGATCCTGCTTGGAATTCTCTCTCTCCACCCTCTCTGCCCCTCCCCACTCACATATTCTGTCTTTGTCAAATTAAATAAACTTAAAAAAAAAGCATGAATTTGTTTTTTATTTATCCAGCTTTTCTGTTTTTCTCTTTTCTAACTTAGTACTTCCTGAATCTGAAGATTTAAATCATTCAAACTAGAAAATTCAGCCATTATTTCTTTGAATATAGTCTCCCCAAAGTTTCCCTATTCTCTCCTTCACACATTCCAATTTGACTTTTGTAAAAGTAGATATTTCCACTCTACCGTCTCTTCAAGATTTTTCATATGCTTGTGTCTCTGTCTGCATTATGCAAAATATTCTATCATCCAGTTTATTCTGTCTTATGCTGTGTCTATTCTTTTGTTTAGCCATCCTTTAAATTTTAAATTAAAATTATTTTAGGGGTGTCTGGGTGGCTCAGTCAGTTAAGCATCTGACTCTTGATTTTGGCTCAGATCATGATCTCAGGGTGGATTGAGCCCCACATTGGGCTCTGCACTGGGTGTGGAGCCTGCTTAGCCTGCTTAAGACTCTCTCTCTCTCGCTTTCTCCCCTACTTTTCTCTTCCTCCACCCCTCCCCCCATACCACCCCCGCTTGGGCATTCTGTCTCTCTCTATATATATATAAATAAATAAAGGAAAAATAAAACTTTTATTTTTCATTTCTAGAAGTTCCATTTGGTTCTTTTTTTGAAACTTCCTTTTTGTGTTTTTATTTTTTTTGTTCTTTATTCATATTTTAAATTCTCAGGCACATAGTTTATTGGAGGAAGTGAACCCAGGGAAACATTGGAGAAAGTGAAACAAGGAAAGGAGGGAAAGCCAATATAGGGATGTCCTATGGACTGATCTTCACTGTGGGCAACTGGGATTCAATTCCATCATGACTTTTGAAGATCTCGTACCTTAGAATTGTCCACTAAAAGAGTGAAAAATGAGGGCATTTATCAATTAACTTTCATACTCCATTGGTCAAAGGTTGCCCCAGGATGGCAACGTTCCATAATTCCAGATGTGTGTGCATGAGTGCCTTCTTGACTTCTGAATACATCCTAACTGACATGAGAGAAGCCCAGGGATAGAAAGCAAGAGATAAGTGAAACAGCTGAAGTGAAACACTACCAGATTACACCTGTCATTCTCTATTACATAATTACACTCTCTGGTGTCTTCTGGGGTCTAATTCTTATGATTATAGTTTCCAATGGCCCTAAACTCACGGTCCTTTATTCATGTGTTTTGTGATACTCTACTCTAGATTTTATTGTCTGGTAGTTTATCTGTGGGAATTCTTTGGGAATCGACTTTACAGTTGGCCCCTTTTGAATGGGGTTGCTTTTGATTCTTCCAGGCATCTGAGTGCACTACCAACACAATAAAATTTTAAACCATATTCTTAACCTGAAGTTTCTTTGGCACCACTCTAGTAGTGTAAATTTGGACTAGGAACCCAAATAAAGGTCTCTTTGTGGTTATGAATTCTTAGGAGAGATTTTTTTTTTTGGCCCTCTACTAGCACCTAGGGATTGAAAAGTTAGTTTTCCTTATTATCTCTAATGTAGGCAGTAGATCTGTGGGTCACTGAAGTCTCCTATTAGTCTCTCCACCCAGTCAGGCCACTTGTGTCTCCATGGCCCATGACCCTATGAGAAATCAAAGATCAAGGTCTACAGGAACATTGAATATTATCAGAGTGAAAACTGACTTCGGGGTTCTGCTTGTCTCTTTGGGTCCACATTTTCACGTGATTTTAGGCACCTAAGTATTCCTTACTTTCTTGCCAGTTTATTAGTATATCTTAAAAAGTTTTTTTCCTTTTAATATTCTGTATTGATTTTGTGTGTTTTCAAAGGGAGGGTCAGTCAGACCATTTAGGCTACAATTACTGCCTGAGATGGAAATACTCATTATTGTCTTTAAGTCAGAAAAGCAAATGAAATTTCTCATAATTCAGGAAGTCTTTGAAAATTCACCATTACTACCAGACAATAATCAGAGCACAAGTTGGAGAATCAGTTTGCCTGAGTTGGAATGCTGGTTCTAACATTTACTAGCTGTATGGTAACAGGTAACTCAATCAACCTCCTATTGCCTCAATTTTTCATCAGAGTAACAGTACCTGCTTCAGAGGGTTGTGATGAGAATTTAATAAGTTAATATACATACAGCACTCAGAATAGTGGAAAATATCAAGTGCTCAATATACATTAGCTTTTATATTACTATTATCATTATTCTTCCAAGCTTGTCTTGTAACCAATCTCTTTTTTCATTGCCCTCTGACTGAATTGAGTGTGTGTCATTATTTCTCTTAAAGTTCTCCTCCAACTGTTAGAGGAGATCATTCTCAAAGAACACCTGTACCATCACTTAGGAAGAATTTTCAGCCCAGCCTTCTATGAGATCCCATTCATTATTGCTGCCTCCTCATCTATTTTGTTTCTTTATCGTTAAGTTTGTTAGGGTTCTCTATGGGGAGCAGAGGGAACCTGACAGGGCTGCCTTATTTGGGGACAAGACTCTCAACAATGCTACCCCACCCCACCCCACCTATCCTACTAATCCTAACACTAGAACAAAAGCTCCAAAACCAAGATTTACAGCATCAGGAAGACTTCAAAACCTCAAGCCATCAGCTCTAGGTTTGAGTTTCTGTTCTGTAACTTACTAATGAGGTAAATGATGTCACCATGTCTATAGACCTCTCAAGTGTTGTTGCAATAATTAAACAAGAAAATGTACTTAAAGATCCTGGTGACAGTAAAGCCCTAAATTGGTATAAGCATTATTAAGAGGTTAGGAACCCCTGTTAAAAGATAGGAGGTGATTTAAAAAAAAAATAACCATGACAAACTTTTATTTACATCTAGAGGAATGGAGCATCCTGTTGATAAATGCTTGTGAACATGACACAATATGAAGCCTAGGTGACATAACATCATTAAAGATGAACAGACATCACCACACACAGCAGTGTGCTCCTCCCCAGAACGAATGCAGTAATCATTAGCTTATGCACGAGAGGCTGGAGTTTGTGTGTGAACATAGGGTTCAGCTGTATGTACTAATTCCCCTAAGTGCTTGTGACACTATGTCAAGAGTTCAGCGGCTGAGTTTCACATAGGGCAGTGTGATACATCGGGATTATTAGGATCGTCCCGGAATAACTTCCCTGAGTTGATTGCCTTTGACAGATCAGTTTGCTTTGATTAAAAAGCAATTGCTGCTGTCTAGTCAAATTTAAACACTTTGGCTAGAAAAAGCTGAACTCTAACTCTGTCCAGTCTATAGAAACACCTTGATGTGAAAAATACATCGAATGTAGTGATGTAAAGAGAAAACTGAGTTAGCAATTCTCTGGGGTACAGTTTTGTAATAATGTGAGGGAGCATAAATGCCAAACAAAAGTGACCCCAGGCATATGTGAGGGAGGGAAGAGCACATTGCTTTTAATAGCAACTTTACTTGTGCCCAATGTACTGCTAAATCAGTAACAATGTTTGAGGTACCACTCTGCTCCACACTCATACAACATTCACTACCATTAGATTTGGGAGTAAAAAGGATCCATCTTCTGGGATGAACAACGGAAAATATTTGGGGATATAGGCATCTCTCCCTTTCCCCTTTCTGAATAGACCTAGGAATAGAAGAAACAATACTATCAAGACAGCTGAAGTAGCAGTATGCTAAAACGTAAACCATCTTTTAAAAAATGAATGGAGGGGCACCTGGGTGGCTCAGTCGGTCAAGCATCCGACTTCAGCTCAGGTCATGATCTCATGGTTCATGAGTTCGAGCCCTGCATCAGGCTCTGTGCTGACAGCTCAGAGCTTGGAGCCTGCTTCAGAATCTGTGACTTCCTCTCTCTCTGTCTCCTCCCCAGCTCATGCTGTCTCTCAAAAATAAACCTTAAAAATGTTTTTTAAAATGAATGGAATATCTGATTTTAGTGAAATTTACCCTTAATGCCTGACATTACATTCCCAGCCTGCATGAGTTGTAGGACAAGATGATATTAAGCTGACATCCAATTTATCTCTGGTGGATCAGCAAAGAAAGTATTGAAACTAGTGTTAGAGGAAAGTCTCCTATACACTATCCCTTGCATCACAGCTTGCTTTTATGTTTAGGCTTCTTGAGATCTTTGAATATAGAGGCTGACTGGGATGTTTAAAGTGGAGGGCATGAGAAGCCTGGCTTGATGGGCTTCTCTCTTCTTGGGAATTTAAGTCCCCGGAGGGTATAATCCTTACATGGACCCAGGCTACAGAAAGCACTGGTTATACAGAGTTTTAATTTTAGTGAATTTGTAGTGAACTTTTATCCACAAAGAGCACTGTTGCCATGTCATCTATTAATATATCTGTGGAGTTGTGCAACCATCATGATCTAAGCTTAGGCAATTTTGATCACCCAAAAGAAACCCAGGTATCCATTAGCATTCTGTCCAGCAGAACACTGTGTACCAGTAATCAATGCCAGGAGAGGATTCCAACTACACGGAGGATAGAAAAGAACATTACAGTGAGAGCCAACTGGTATAGAGTCCAAATACTTGTGCCCACTGCATCTTAGTATCGGAGTCACGAAGGAAAATGGAACATAGCTAAACACTGGATGGAACAATGCTTTTACTCACACAGAGAAGAGACAGCCTGGAACTTCCAGAAAGACCTGGCCAAAAGCAGTTCCATGGAGTACACCGAGAATCACACTGTGGAACAGCACTGTGCAATGACAGCCAGCCAGCTTGCTGCAGGGTACCCTTTACAGGCCATCCCCAACCGCTTCCCCAATTACATCCGTGTACCCAGGAGGCCTGAAGCCAACCCTATGAAGGAGTTACAGCCCAAAGAGGGGGATGACTACCATGACATGAGTGTCCAGCGTTGGAAGGAGAGTGTGGGCTCAGGGGTTGCTGGCTTCCTTGAGTGGCGGTCATCAAGCTGCCAGACTGCCTGGCCAGCTGCCACCTGTTGCTGATATATGCTCTGAGTTAGCAATAGCTCTGGGCCAGGGACAGACAGAAGAAGCTCCGTAGGTGGAGCCCAGCTGCCCTCACTTTCTCCTGGGGGCCACTCCACCCCTTCTCTCTCCCAGAGCAGGCCCTGTCCCCTGCTCCTGAGGGTCTTCTGGGTTTTGGGCTCTCCCTCCTAAAATGTGGCCAAAGAACTTCGTGTTGGGGGTCTTGAGCTTCACTGGGAACTTGTCCCTAGGCCAGTCCCCCACTTGAGCCTGAATGTCCTCCTTGGTGGGGGCGATGGCTCCTTGTGGGGCCCTCCTCCGTCTGAGGTCTCAGCAGGGCTGTCTGGATGTGCCGGTTTCTCTTCAGCCCCTCTCTTCACTGCTCCTGTCATGCTTCTTGGGGAGCAAACAGGTCCTCCCTGTGGTCCCACAGACCACAGCACCACATCTGAGGAAGGTGGAGGAAAAGGGCCACGAGGCACACCAGATCATAGGTGATGTAGCTGTCAGTCTTCTTCAGGCCCAGGATGCATGGAGCTTGTTCTCAGCGCCGGCATCACTGTGTGGCTGTTCCAGAGGAAGAAGCCAAACTGCAACAGGTTTTTGGTGACACTGTGAGGACAATGGCCTTCATCCAGAAGCGCTCGTTTGGCCACTGGATGGACAGCATGGCCCACAGGAAGATGAACACGGCGGCGCCAGGAAGGTGGCTGAGGCGGTGACCACGTGGTTGAGGACGATGAGGACGGAGCAGAGCAGTTCCGAGTGGGCGGCCATACACTGGTAAGTGGCCTACAGCAGCCTTAGTGCCTGGCCCTGCCCCACCGCGAACCGCTGGGCCTTCTCCAGCTCCGGGACGCACAGGTGCCTGGTGAGGAAAGGTTCACTGCCCATGCGCGTCCGGCTGCCAGTGAGCGCTGGAAGCTCCCACGGTCACACAGGGAAGCCCACCAGCTCGGGACCACTTCCTCCTCGCTGCTGCTGCTGCTGCTGAGGGTACTGTAGCCGGTGCTGAGGGGACTGCTTGTGTCGTCGGTTGTGCTACTCAGCGGCTCACCTGATGCTGTGCTTGGTGCAGCGCGGGCCTCTGAGGGGCCTGGCAGCGTGGCCTGGGCTTTGCTGTCCTCCAGCTGGTCCAGCAGGCGTGGGTGCGTCTCTCCGTCCCCGAAGGAGATCCTGCGAGTGGAGTTGGCACCCGGCGCGCAGCACGTCGCTCTCGGCGCTGTGGTGCCGCGCGAAGCTGTGCAGCCAATACGTCTGCCCGCGACTTTGGCTCAGGCCTCCTTCCCCGCGGGAACTCCACGGGGCTCGTGCTCAGCTCTCGCTGGGTCACGTGGCTGCGCCAGGCCTTCCGCTGGCTCCGCCTCTGGGCGCAGGCCGTCCCGCGGACAGTTGTCCTGCCGGGCCCTGCCACCGCCGCCTCAGCACTGCCGGGACGTTGGACACCCGCTCCTGCTGTGCCATCTGAAGGGCGCTCTGTGACCCCCGCCTGGGGTCCGTGGACTGGGCCTCCTTCCCCTCCTCACTGTCGGACTCGAAAAGAAAGTAGTCCCGGGCGGAAGTGGACGGGTCGGGGACGGTCTCGCCACAGCCACCTCCACTGTTTCTGCGTCAGGGAGAAGCCCTCTGGACTGCCGGGCCCTGGCTCCTGGTTTCGGGACGGACCACCGCCCGCTGGGTCCTGCCTGTGCTTCTCCTGCTTGGCACAGTTGTGCCAGGGACTTCTTTGCTTTGTGCCACGGGTGGATGCTTTTGAGGTTGACAGCATTGTAGAGGGCGAAACTCCTGGAGGCCTGCAGGGCGGGTGGCGTGGACCTTGGCCTCGATGTGCAGCAAACGGTGGCTGAGGAAGAGGCAGCACTGCAGCAGCAAGAACAGGGAGCAGAGGCCGTCGCAGAGGACCCGGCCTCCTCCACGGGCAGCAGGCAGTCCTGGTTCCTGCCCAGCATCTCCTTGGAGTCATAGTAACCTTTGACTTCAATAAAAGCTGGGTGACCCAGCAGAAGTTGCTCTGCATTTACTCCACAAACAATCAGGACAGGAACAAGAGCATGTTCTTGGAGATGATGGTGGTGACCGTGTATAGAGAATGTGGCAGTCCCATGGCAGGAGGCAGGCACGTGTGTTCTTCTGCAGCTTGGTGCTGAAGAGCAGCAGGCATAAGCAGGCTAGTACATAGCCCAGCTTGAAGATGCTGATGTGAGTGGCCCCCTTGACTAACGCCAACCAGAAGAGGAATGAGAAGATGGCCACCTTCATCATGTTGAGGTAGGACCTTCAGGGGATGAAGTTGGGCATAGGTTAGGCTCCCCTCCACAGGCTCCAGGTGGTTAGTATTGATGCTGGCCACCCGTCTGTGTGCTTGGCAGGAGGTGCAGAGCAGCAGGAGGAAGTCATTTATGAGGTTGGTAGAGTTGGGGGCCCTGAATAAATTGGGCAGGCACCCCACTTGCATGTGGAGTTCACAAGGATGGCCTGGCCCCAGTGCTACAGGTAGTTTATGCACAGGGTGGGGAGAATGCCCAGGTACAGCGGGTACTGGTGCAGCAGCAAGAGTGCCAGGAAGAGGCACTGACCAGAGTGCTGGTGGGTGAGGATGGCCATGCAGGATGATCCTGACATTCCTGCACTGCCCAAACATGTTCATGGCCATCAGGAATATCCCCAGCCCAAGTTTGTAGAAGAACTTGAGGCAGCTGAGCAAGTCCTGGCTCAGCCACTGGGGAGTGCTGTCATTTATAGACAGCAGGGGCCAGCAGGTGTTGTGGATGGTGATGTTCCTGGCATTGGTACATGGTGGCCTCAAATGCCAGCAGCAGTAGGGTCTGTAGGTGGTTCTGGATGCAGCCCAGGTTTGGGAAGCCCTTCCACACACCCAAACCAGTTAGCAGGGTTAATGGGCCTCTGGTATAGCAAAAACTGATTTTTTTTTTTTTCTTCTGTCTTCTGAAAGTTGGTGCTATTGAGAAAGGGTTCAGTATAGTTTCTGGAGTACTCATGGGGTTGATGATCTCAATAGACAGTCTCGCACAGGGTGATGATGCCGATCCAGACAGTAGACTGGCAAGAAGCCATGGACCAGAAGTGGGGGTAAGGCAGGATGAAGGCCCACAGCACAACCAGTGAAAGGTTCATCATTAACACCTCCTTTGGGGCCATCCAGATAGTGTATAAGACTACCAGCTTGAAGATATGCAGCTTTAGCAGTTATCACAAGAACACCTGCATGTCGGTGAGGACATCCCAGAAGCCAGTGGCCAACTCCAACAGCTGTTTGCCCACAAGGCCCCACTTGTTTGCTGTTGCTTCTGGAACTTGTGTGGCTTGGTGGGAGCCAGCTGTGCTCAGCCCCTTGTCCTTAGAAACCTATTCTTCCTCCTCCTGCTGCTGGACCAGTGGGGTGCCACTTACCACACCCTGCCTGTGAACCCAGCACAGGAGGTGGTGCCGGGTCAGGGGACATGCTTCAGACTGAAGAGCTGCATAAAGGGCTGGTGGAAGGAGTGCTGTGCAGGATGCAGGGGAGCAGGAAAAAGCCAGGGATGAAGATGCTGGAGAAGAACTTGGACATGCTGAGCTGCTCCAGGCTCAGGTCCCCCAACTGCTCATTGCCCATCAGGTTGTGCCAGTATATGGTGAAGTTGTGTAACTGGAAAGTATAGACAGTGATGAACACCAACATGGTGTAGGCTACACCCAGCCACCAGAACACTTTGAACAACTTCTGCTACCGGCTATAGTAGATGTGGAAGAGGGTGAGGCAGAGCAAGAAGGGGAACACAGAGACGATCTTGTAGATGATGAGGCAGCCGGCAAAGCTGACACCAATGAACATGCCATCAGACATGTAGATCCAGTACTTGGCATAGACACCTGTGATTGGCTCCCCCAGGCTCTGAAACAGCATCTACATAAACTCTGTGTCTTCCGTGTTGACTTCCATTAGTGCAGTGGGGTCTTCACCTTCAGCAGCTTTTTCCCCTTCCTCCCTCTTCCTCTTCCCCTCCCCACACCCTTCCTCTCCCCAATCCTCCTCCTCCTCCTCCTCCTCCTCCTTCTTCTTTAAATGTTTATTTATTTTTGAGAGAGAGAGAGAGCATGAGCAGGGCCGAGAGAAGAGGGGAACAGGGGATCTGAAGCAGACTCCACACTGACAGCACAGGGCCCGATGTGGAGTTCAGACTCATTAACTGTGAGATAATGACCTGAGCCAAAATCAGACACTTAAACGACTGAGCTACCCTGGCACCCCTAGCAGCTACCTTTTGATACACCAGGTGTAGCAGGAGCCAGAAGGTAAGAATGTGCAGCACCATGGCACCAAGGTTTAAGCAGAGGTAGCAGGTGTTCTCTAGCTCCAGATGGCCATGCTGACAGGGCCAGGGTCGTGGTGAGCTCGGGACACTCTTCCATGACCCACATGTAGGGTAGCCCACATAGTGCCAGCCTGTAGAGCAGGATGGAAGGTGATCAGAGCATGGCCAGCTGGTGGCAGCTGCACATCATCCAGATGAGGCAAGCCCAGAGCAGCAGCACAAAGGCATGAAGGCCAGCCAGCTGTGGTAGGTGATGCTCCATAAGATTATGGTGATAAGGGCACCCACATGCATAGAACACTGTTCCGTGATGAAGTGGGCCCCATGTCTCTCTAGGCTCAGCCTGGGGCACAGAGGGGTACAGCTGGATGGGGCTGTGGCCAGTCAGGTTGTGCCTGCTATAGTTGTCAGTCTCTATGTCAGGTCCTGTGAGCATCATGTGCTGGGCAGCCTCCTCTTTCATGGCAGCCCTGGCCTGGCCCTAGACCACAGTCCACCTTGGTTAGCTCCACCTGTCTTTCTTCCTTGCCCCTGGAACCTCCTTTCTCTGGTCCAGGGGTGGTGTATGCAGAGCTTCAAGAGTGAGATTCATTACCTTGACTGGAAGACATCTGAGGCCCTGGAAGAGGTCTTCAGGAGGCTGCAGTTCAAGGTTGGGAGTCTAGATGAAGATGGTGCCTTAGCCTTCTTCAACATAATTGAGTACGCTGAGTGGGCCATCCTTCTCAAATCTTGTTCAACAAGCACATTACCAGTGGGGGCTGGCAGGCTGCCATACAGGCCTGGGGTGATATACCTGTCAAACCGTAACGCAGGTGTCCTAAGGTGAGCTCAGGAAGGTGAGCTTCCATGGAGCAGAAGGACAAATGCTCCCTTGATCTTGATTTTCAGTGTGAATACACATTGTGAAAACAGGCCCTCATGATCCTTCTGATATCTTGGTAAGTTTTAAGTAGGAGGTGTCGGAAGAGTTACCACAAGGATAACTGGCTTGTGGTGGCCAAACGTTCATAACAGTGTTGCTTTATGATCCTTTGAAATTGTCTCTTCCTATCATTGTGAAGTAGAATTCACCAAGCATTGGTGAATTATTCATTCATTAATAGGGAGGGAGAGTCGGGATTAGACCATCATGGGATAGGTTAGTTTTACCTTACTGATAATGTGTTGCTGCCATGGTAAGGCAGTCCTGCTTTATTTAGTACAAGAGGAACCTCCCTGTCATTTTTAAGAATCATAATTCTGAAATTCACTTTCACATCAAAGAAGTGTTCTGAGCTTCACACTTATGAATTCAATTTTGTTAATGCTGTTATTATTATTTTTTAATTTTAGAGAGGGCAGGAGAGAGAGAGAGCATGGGGGAGGAGCAGAGAGAAAGAGTGACTTAAGAGTTAAACACTTAGCCAACTGAGACACGTACGCACCTTGTTAATGCTACTTGAATGAAAAGTTTAACAATAAACTAACTACAATCTTATTTAGGCACTCAGATTTTTGTTCCTGGAAGGATTTTGGAGATAGTCTAACCAATGGATTAAGCAGTAGCCACTCATTGCCAATCAGTTATTGCCAGACTGCAATGAAGGCCCAGTGATGTTGGATCCTACAATTAAAGAAAAAAAAAAAACATTAATCTGCATGTTTATAGGAAATATTCAAATTTTAAAATGGCAGTAGTGAATTTAAAACTCTGTTAAGGTGAGAGACCCTGCTCTTTTAGTTTTTTTGTATCCTGCTATATTTCTCCTCATGTTGTGGATTGGAGATAGATGTTGCTGAAGAATTTAGTTGGAGGAATTCTAGGATATTGTAGATTTCATGTATTTTAAGACTGATACAGACAGGAAAAAAATTATTAGCTTTAGCCTTTTAATATAAATATTGACTGTTTTGAACCAGATAGGTAGTAAGAAGCCATGTCAGTGAACTTTCTTCCCTTCTTAAGCTTTGATTCTTGATTAATCAGTCATTTATTAATTTGGATCTTCAAAGATACTTTATGTTAGTCCTGGGAGTTGTCCCTTCTATTCATCTAGAACTTGAAAAAATGCTTTAAAATCAAGCATTTATTCTCCTGTTCAGCTCAAGTTTTAGGGATTGGTATCTTCTGGAAGTAAGGCTCTCTTAAGAAAGCTTCCTGGGCAATGTGACATTCAAGGAGAATGGTGTGGGAAATACACTATGGAGAATCCAGCACCATTATTCAGAGAAAAGCTCTCAATATATTTAAATGTTATACTTGGAAGTGATAAAAATACTTACATTTTAAAAATGGAAAATGGGTGCCACTTTTTTTCTTTTTCTTTTTCTTTTTCTTTTTTTTTTTTTTTTTTTTTTTGGAGATAGAGATAGGATATTCCTTGTGATCTTTTTTCCTTGGCTGATCTTGAATTTGATTTCTCTGTTAAAAAAAAAAAAAAGAACGTGGTTGAACATTTGTTCTCTGAAGTATTTTGAGCTCTTTAAGGATGACTGGCATAGTTCTTAGTTTCCTGATACCTTTCTTAAGATTTCCTTCCTGAGAAAACGTTATCTCACAGCTGAAGAACAAAGCTTCTGGCCATATCCTGATGTTCTGAGGTGTAGTTGGTCAGTCTTTTTTTTTTTTTTTTTTCTTAGTTTATTTATTTATTTTGAGAGAGAGAGAGTGAGTGAGCAGGGGAGGGGCAGAGAGAGAGAATTCCAAGCAGGCTCCGTGCTTTCAGCAAAGAGCCTGATGCAGGGCTTGATCCCATGAACTGTGAGATCATGACCTGAGCTGAAATCAAGAGTTGGCTGATTAAGTGACTAAGCCACACAGGTGCCCCAATCAGTCTTTTTCAAATCTCAGGTAAAGGCAAGGTGAAGTGGATTTCTACCACTTTTCTTTTCTAACTATAAATATTTAGAACTAGAAACTTTTGAACCACACAACTGGGTATGTAAATATGTTTTGCCAAGTAAGGTGATGCTTTTAAAGTGGGTCCATTTAATGGTGAAAATGAAAATCTTGAATATTCATCATGGGTGATTGTGTGATGCTGGAAAACTCTAATATATGCAGTATAGGAAATTTCTCTACTGCAGAACTGAAATGCTTTTACATCCTTGTTTGTGGCTTCTGTTTTGTGCTTTGTTTAGGCAATATATATTTTTTTTCCCTTAATGAATAGCAGTTGAACTCTATGTTTTATATATTGGTAGGTGATTAAGAGACACTTCTGAAAATTAGTGACGAGCAAGTGCATTTCATGTTGCGAAGCAACATTTTGGCAGATGGACTTAGCCTGAAATTGAGACTGTCCTGAATTGGCTTTCAGTATCACAAATTAATTCCATGTGGACTCCCACCAAACCTTTTGGCATTAAACAGAGCGTGATGTAAATGCTTGAAATGTACATCACACTTGATGAGATGGGCTTTCTAATAAAAAGTGAGTCCAGAGGCTAGACATCTGGTGGTGTGCTTTATGCAAAATACATTGTCAAATTGCAGCATATAGAAAAATAATGGTTGTCATTCTCTTTTGCTGCCATTCCTCCCAGGAACATGTTATAGTCTACATTTTAGTCAAAATTATGTTGATAATAATAACAAATAAGCTTCGGAGTTTTCCAAACGTACCATTACTGCTTGTTACTCTTAAGGAATGTGACTTCTGACCTGTAGTTTATGATGCTGTAGTTTTCTTTCTCACATATGTAGGTAAGATCTTCTCAGATGGTAAAAGAGGAGGATGTATGTTTTTCAAATGCTGACATCTCTTTTTACTACCTGCTTTTATTTATAAAAACATGTTGCATTTCTTTTTTTTTTTATTTATTTTATTTATTTATTTTTTAATTTTTTTTTCAACGTTTATTTTTATTTTGGGGACAGAGAGAGACAGAGCATGAACGGGGGAGGGGCAGAGAGAGAAGGAGACACAGAATCGGAAACAGGCTCCAGGCTCTGAGCCATCAGCCCAGAGCCCGAAGCGGGGCTCGAACTCACGGACCGCGAGATCGTGACCTGGCAGAAGTCGGATGCTTAACCAACTGCGCCACCCAGGCGCCCCTGCATTTCTTCTTTTGAAAGTAGTTTATTCTGTTTCAGTTTGCTTTCTAGTTCTGGTTAATATTGATTTATTATTTTGAAGGTATTCTTTATAATTTTCATCAGATTCTCAGTTTTACTTTTGTAAACTTTTAAGTTCTGTGACTTCACATTGTTATTATTCTCTTACTCATTATAAATAAGGTTTACATGTTTAATGAGACCTGAAAATACCTAAATTGATGAAGATAGTGTATGTAACAGTGGTTTAAATCACCATGGTAATTTTGTTTGAAGTATGGTATTCTGAATGTGAAGTTAAAGAGGGTATAGTGATTTGATCCATTTATTTTGTCTATTCAGGTTAAAATCTGTAGGTTAGAGTAGAAAAGAGGTGCTGGTATCCATTCATCTCTTTCTGTCTGGAAGACTTTCCCCACATTCCTCTGTACATTTGTCAGATAGCATTAATTATGTCTTCTATAAGCCCCTTACACTGATGCACAATGAAAAGCTTCTTTCATGCAATGTTGCTTTAAGTATGCGAAGTTTTAATGGACCACCTTGGGACCCCGTTTTCAATAAGTGGTTGAAGAGATTTTTTCCAAATTGTTACTGTCAATGAGAAACTAGACCTGTATTAAGGGAGGCAGTACAAGGAAATTTATATCAATGGACAAAAAACCTAAACCTTCTTGAAATCACTATTGTTCACTGACAAAAAGGGAGACTGTAATTTTGAAGGCCTCTTCCAGCGACTGAATTGCCATTTGAGTTGTCTTGGCCTCCTATGAGTGGATCCCTCACCGTAAAATGAAATCTCTTTGTTGCTTGTGGTTATAAAGTTTTGTTCTTTAATAATAAATCTAGCTCAGAGACATTGCTTTACTGTAAATTTGTCTCCACTGAGGTGCTCGTAAACAGTATCTGCTTCTATTACCAGTGGTAGAACCAGGTTTGAGCATCTTGTAGAGTAAGCATATGCACTGAGAATCAATATGTGTTTTATTAGCACCAGGAGACTCATTGGATTGATTTTTTTTTCTTTTTACCTTTATGGGCAATTGCTATAAAAAGGTAAATTAAAAAGTTAACCATCTGCTACCTCACTTTTCATTTAAAATCTTTTATTTGATTACTCTTTCCAGGTAATCAATGCTTTCTATTTTGCTATTATGCTTGCTAGTGAATGAAGGTGGGTTTAATTTATAGCTTTTATTTATCTAACGGTATTGTCAGAGTCACAATCTTTATGCATCCTATTAGTAGTCTGGAAAATATTTCTTACTACATCGAAACAGAACAAAATTCAATTTAGAAATATAATTTCCTGCCATGGAGACACTTGATAACAGGGGGGAGATTAATGGAGCCCAGTGACAGAAACTTGATTTAAAGCAGGAGATTAATACTGCTTTATCAGCCTACACTGCAAGTGAATTGGCTCTGAAAGAAAAAAAAATCTGTTTGAAGTTGCTGAGTTGTCGGCTTGTTGGTTGGAAAAAGGTCTCTGGACACTTATTTTGTTATTGCTGAGTATTTGCTGCATTCTTGTCTATTTGACAACATAGGAACAGACCTATGGCGCAACACCAGACTTGCTTATTTTACAGTAGTAACATGTTTCTTATTATTCCTTTTGATCCCACAGGAAGCTTGAATGCTGTGGAGGTCAGCTTCTGACTTAAGGGGATTTTACTCAGTAAATCATGTCAAAATTAACGAATAGAATTGTGCTGACACTCCAGTTTGGTTGGATTTAAGTAAAATGTTTAAATGGTATTTTTAATTGCAAAGCCCCTGCCCCTAAATCCCATTATAAATACTTTTTTCTATACTTTACAGAAGTCATTAATTCCTGCCCCACCCCCCAACTATAAAAGTGTGAATCTTCCAGTAGAATTCAGAGCAAATCTGAAGATTACCTCAAAGGGTTACAATGCCCACTAGATCTGTTCTGAAACAAAATATGGAGCTTGGTAAACTGTTAGAATGCAGCATACTAAAGGAAGTGGGTCTGAATTTTGATTTTTGAAAAAAATTTTATTCCCAGGAAATTAAAGTATTCATATTGCTGGAATTAAACTTTTTGAACTTTGCTTGAGCTATATGGATTTTTAAACTTGGTGTTTGTCTAGTAAATCCCTCCTGGGAAATAAAAAAGAAATGGAATGAATTCCTTACCCAGTAGCATCACAAAAATGGCTCTGTGTTTCTCAAAAGCTTGAGTTTTTACATAATCCTCTACAAATTACTTAGTAACCTTATTTCTGAGAGGAGATAGTTAACAACTTTTATTTGTTTTTATTAACTGAAATTTTGTAGAAGTGAACTGAAAAAAACTTGTGTTTTTATTAAGTTGTATAGTAGAAAAAAGATTTTGCTAGAAATCAGACTATCTGGGTTGTCGTTTAAGGTCATTTAACAACTTTCTGTCTTCTTATAGGCATTTTTAAACTACTTTGTATTTCTAGGACAGCCGAATAATAATAATATCTGCCTTGCTACCTTGCAGGGTTATTGAGAATAAAAATGAGATGATTTATGCAAGGTATTTAGACATATAAAGGGCTGTAGGAATATAAGCAATTTTTCTTAAAATAATATTAGCACGATTAGGCTACTTTAAATATATTGCATATAGGATTTTATTGGAGGGAGGGGTATCATTTCAAAGACATGTATGCTAATTTTATGTTGCTATAACTAAAACTATCAATATTTCTTGGAATTGATCCACTGTAGGTTGTTTAGATGTTTTTAAATATGTGGAGAGTAATGACCTATAGCACATTTCTCTTTGGAACTAGACACATGGAATAAATTAAGTAGAAGAAACTTAGGGCCAATTTGATTTGCTCATGGTGGGCTCTCAATACATTAAAAAAATGAATGATAATGAATCAACGGTAGTAAAGATGGTCGTAAGTGCTCTGAACCAAGTCCTTTGGGTGGTGCTCTGTCTGATGTCACTTGCATGGCTTCTTTAGTCTTCATTGGCTTGTGGACTCTGTTTGGTGCTCGAAAAAATACATATGCCTGAAAGGAGAATTAGACCCTCTTAAAACTCTTTTCCTAGCTTGAAGGCACATACAAAAGTCCCAGGTAAAGCACATTAAAGTGGCTAAACATTCACTCAGAGGGGAAGGAGTTGCTTTCAGGAATTTAAAATCATTCAAGTCCTAAGAATTTAGCAGAGAAGACAACCTAAAAGGGTTTTTAATTTCAGTGAACATGCATGTGCTTTTATCCCCTCTTATTTCACAGATCCAGAGGGACCTTCTCGAATATGCCCCTTTGACCTTTTCCTAGTCATCAAATTACCCTTATCCTGCTTTTTCTCTTTTGCACTTCCTTTCCCAAATGGCCTTTCTTTGGTAATGCAGTTTAAATTGTGCAGTGCCTACACCAGACATTGGCACTTGGATTAATTTTAATCCCCTTCGTTCTCATTTGCTGGGATGTGACCATCAAGCGTGCTGACCTCTTGGGAGCCGGTCTGCGTTTTGCCTGGAGTTCATGGCATCCCCCAATATTTGAGAAGCTTTTATTTTCCATCTTGGGGAACATAGTATTGGAGATTTTTCTTCTCTTTTGTTTTTCTTTTTTAACTCCCCCTTCTCTGTGCTGAAAGTTACATCTGGGAGCAGGAGAGCCATTTGTGAAGATTACTGACTGCGTCAGCTCAGTTGCCATTATGAATTCGAGTTGGCAAATCAGACTCAGGAGACACAGACAGGCTTTAATCAATACAACTCTTACTGAACTTCCTGGAAGGAAACACAGCTGAAGACCAGCAAGGAGATAGTGTCATCAGCTCATGGGGATGCCTAGCAGCTACCTTAGTAGCAGCTTTTTGTTTGCCCCCTCACTCACACAGGTCCAAGGTGTGAGAGTCAGGGTGGGTGGGGTCACCTTGTCACAAAGAGGCCACTTCCCCCACCAGTCTTGTATATGGTTTTCATCAAGCTTGAGGTCTGCATGCCAGCTCACAGATCCCTCAGCCCAGGTTTTTGTTTTACACAATACAGAGGGAGAGACAACTGTTCCCCATTTATCTTAACTCTACTGTTTCCAAGGAAACAAGGCCATGGGAGGCAGGAGGTCATTCTCAGGCAGGCCTGCCTCAGCCAGGCCTGATATTAACCCTTTATTCACACTTACACATGCTGCTGTGGAAATGGTAGCATCACTATGTGCAAGGCAAATGCTAAGTTTCAGTATTATAGTGGAATGTCTTTAATGCCAGTGTTTACCACTCTGTGTTTTCTAGGGCAATAAATAGAAAAAGGAAGGCCTTAGACAGTCATCTCTCTGTTCAACCCTCCACATTTTTTAAGTGCACACTGCATACCACACCTGATTTTAGATACTAAGAATGCAAAAATGGACAGGCCTGGCTCCTGAATACTTCAGAATCTGAAGGGCAGTTCTCTCAGGATTTGGATTACTACAATACCAAGCTCCCAAGTTCCACATAGAACTGAGTGAGAAGAGATCTCAATCTTTTGCTACTATTTTGTATCTTATAGACGTTATTCAGCCGTTCCCTACAAGTATGACCATATAGAATAGTAACTGATATTCACAGTGATTACTCTGGAATGTTGTAAGATTATTAAGTGCTCTCCCAATCATTGAAAAAGGACTTTTGGAACTGTCTGTAATTTTAGACTATAAATATTAAGTTCATCCTTGTATACCTCCCAGCACATTAACAAAGTATTGTATGTCTAGGAAGTGAATGATCAAGGTTTCTTGAATTAAGTCTAAGTAATATCACCAGGGGCATTACACAGTATTCAAGACGTTAAGTTATAGAAAAATAAACTGGAGTACTTCAAATTTAAACTTACGGAACTTACACTTCCCAAAAGTTTATACATGCTGCCAAAGGAGAATTATTCAAAGCACATTAGATAAGTCCATTAGCTGTATTTCTGTAATAGGTTATGGGAGGGGTAGAATGTTGAGGCATGTTACATCCCCACCCTTGAAACAGATGTTGGGGGGCATAGCTACTGCCTTACACAACATGCTTCTGAAGATCACCATCAGATGTGATTCTAAGCGGGGAGAGCCATGGATCTGACCCATTCATTCTGATTTCATTCCCTAAAATACTTGTCTGTTACATTCACAGATTTTTTTTTCTTTTTCTCATTATTTGAGTAGAAAACGAATTGGTGGGTCTTTTGCCAGTTTAGGGAAGAATCCATTAATGTACCTGAGAACATGTTCAATATTTAGATTTAGTTTCAACAATTTCTGAGTACCTGCTATATGCCAGGTACTTCCACATGAATCATCTGCTTTGATTCTCACTATAAGCCTTCCATAATTTTTCACTTTTTACCTGAGGACATTAAGTTCTGAGAAGTTGAAAAACTTGGCTGAGTCACATAGCTGGAAAATGGCAGAACTAAAATGTGAACTATCTTTTGAGTCAGAGGGTAATATCATTATACCACCACCAACTACAAGTTGAGAAGGAAAACCAAGAAAAAACTTTGTGGTACTATTTGGCAGTCGGAAAGTAGGAATTTATTAAAGTGGGAAGCCACAAGATCACAGTAGCATATTTTTAATTCCTGAAACAAAGCAAGCATAGCACATGTACTTTGCTTTGGTGGCTTCTAGGTCTTTTTCAAATCTTACCTCAAGTGTTACCACATCGAAGAGGCCTTCTCTTAACTCTTTATTTTCTAGCCCAGTGTACTGTTTTATTTATTGAATGTTTCTTAAGTTTTTATTGCATGTTTACCTCTTAAAGTTTTTTTTTTAAATGTTTATATTTGAGAGTTAGAGAGAGACAGAGCATGAGTGGGGAACAGGCAGAGAGAGAGGGAAATACAGAATCTGAAGCAGGCTCCAGGCTCTGAGCTGTCAGCACAGAGCCCAACACAGGGCTCGAACTCGTGAACCTGATCGTGAGATCATGACCTGAGCTGAAGTGGGACGCTTAACCAACTGAGCCACCGAGATGTGACTTTTAAAATGTATTTACTGTCTGTTTATTTCTTTGGGCTATGAGGTTGATAAAGCCACTGTCTCTTCAGTGTTTATCACAATGACTGCCATGTAACAGATATTTTAGATCCTTTGGAATGAATAAATGAGTAAATGAAAGGCAACCAATGAAAGGACCGAAAGTAGATGCCTATCACCTTTAATCCTGATTAAAAATCAGTATTGGTAAAATCATAGTTGTTTAAAATTGGCAGATGGAGCACACATATTTAACCACCATTCCCTCCCCAGTCCCACTAAAATAAGAACAAAAGATTGTATTTCACAAAGAATACATCTTCAAGGAAAAGGAGATCAGAAGAAGACAACAGCCAGGAAATTTGGGAAACTAGAGAACAGGTGGATTATCTCCAAAAAGTAAAGCAGATTTGAGAATTCTGAATCCTGGCCCACAGTTGTAAAAGTTAAAAAAGCAATCTTATTACCACTACAAAACCCCAAGAAAGCTGTCACAGGTTAGTGTCACAGGTTCTTCTAGAAGGGGAAGTGGAAGTAGGGCTAAGAACAGAAGGACTGATTGAAAATCTGTTTGAGAAGCTACAGCTGAGAAGGCTCCTGTCTCCAAATCCAATCTCTGTTTCTGCCTTTTGGAACCCCCTCATCACCGAGTTTTAGCTAAGCATGTACAGCCCAGCTAGCAATGACATTTCCCGATCTTCCTTGCAGGGAGAGATGGCTACATGAATAAATCGTAGCTAATAGGATGTGATGAGTCAGGCTCTTAGAAAAGAAGTTAATTTTCCTCCAATTTCTCTCTCCTCTCTTCCTGTGAGCTGGAATATAGATATCATGTGTTGAGTTGACTTGTACCATCTGAAGAGGACCTCCTAGAAGAAGGTGGAGCAAGAAATAGAACACATCTGGACTTTTTTTTTTTCCTTCTCATGGAGCAAAGTCAACTCAACCAGGACCAACTACCTTCTTTTCAACTGTTTTGGGAAGAAATAAAGTATCTTCAACACATCTGGACTTTTTTTTTTTCCTTCTCATGGAGCAAAGTCAACTCAACCAGGACCAACTACCTTCTTTTCAACTGTTTTGGGCAGAAATAAAGTATCTTCCAAATTAACATAGAAACAGATCTTAAGACCTTCTTTCCCACTTTGCACAACCAGGTGACGGCCTCTCACCTACCCTGGCAGGAAACTAGGTTTATTGATGCAGGACCATACTAAAAACAGGGAGATTAAGTGAATACTAGGATACTGATACATTCCCTGTCCATTTCTTCTACTCGTTCCCAGAATATGGAGTCAGACTTCATCTATATGTATATGTAGGAGACTGGAAGAGTCTTATCTGAAAATTCTGACCGGCGCAAGAGAAAGACCTTCATCTCCTGACATTGAATGGCGGCCAGTGAAACACATAGGCAGATGACTAGACAGAACAAAGTTGCCAAGTCTCACCCATGCACACAGAGCTTTAATAAACTTGTTGGTGCGACACTTTTAGAGGCAGACAACCAGGGATCTTCTAACCTTTTAGGAAAGTGTGCCAGTAAGGCTGATGGAGATGGAAACAACCTGAAAAAGAATCTTGGAGGGAATAGGCACTAGGAAGACAATAGGAAGAGAAAAGTATGACCAAAGGAAATTATTAATGTTAATTCTTTAAAATGTCTATTTTTGAGAGAGAGAGAGAGAGGGAGAAAGAGAGAGGATGAGCAGGGGAGGGGCAGAGATAGAAGGAGACACAGAATCCGAAGCAGGCTCCAGGCTTTGAACTGTCAGCACAGAGCCCAATGCAGGGTTTCAACCCACAAACTGCAAGATCATGACCTGAGCTGAAGTTGGACGCTCAACTGACTGAGACCCCCAGGCACCCCTGACCAAAGGAAATTATTAACCAGGGGGATGAAAGAAGATATTGCAGCCATAGAGAAAAAAATATTGGCTATAAAAAGTAACATTCAGAAAACTGTAAGAGATTCTAAAAATTAAAACTATGAGAGAAGAAATGAAAATTCAGCAGAAAGGTAGGAAGATAAAGTTGAAGAAATAAGCCAGAATATAGACCAAAAATAATTTTATTTATTTATTAAAATTTTTTTAAATGTTTATTTTTGAGAGAGAGAGAGAAGAGAATCTGAAGCAAGCTCCACACTGTCAGCACAAAGCCTGACGTGGGGCTTGAACACACAAACTGTGAGATCATGACCTGAGCCAAAGTTGTATGCTCAACCGACTGAGCCACCCAGGTGCCCAAAAACAATTTTTAAAATATCTCAGTATTGAAGAACAAGAGTTTCCAGAATCAAAGAGCCTATGGACTCAAAGGAGTGTAAATGGATCCAACCAATTTAGAAAACAGTTTGTCATTGCATTTCAAATAGGAAGCAGGCATAACATAAGGAGTAGCATTTTTATAACAAGATTGATAGCCCCATTTTACCCCTTAAAATATGTGCAGGTGTGACTTTGTTAAAAATAAAACTAACATTTAAAAGAAAGCCATTAAAAGGGCGCTCAGGTGGCTCAGTCGGTTAAGTGTCTGACTTCAGCTCAGGTTGTGATCTCACAGTTTGTGAGTTAGAGCCCCGCGTCAGGCTCTGTGCTGACAGCTTAGAGTCTGGAGCCTGTTTCAGACTCTGTGTCTCCCTCTCTCTCTGCCCCTCCCCTGCTTATTCTCTGCCCCTGTCTCAAAAATAAATATTTAAAAATAAATAAATAAAAGAAAGCTATTATACTAGTTTCTTTAAATAGCAATAATAGCTACTGTTTACTGAGGACCTTCTATCTGTTAAGCATGAAAACAAGTTTTTTTCAGATATTATTTCTAATTCTTACAGAACCTTGATCTATAACTACCATTTACAGAGAAGAAAACTACCCCTCAAAAGAAGTTAAATGACTTTTCCAACAACACATCCATCTGGCTTCAAAGCCTACCCTTCCTTCTCTAGACCTGCTTTTATTTCTGAGGACCTAATTGGAGTAAAGATATTCTTGACTTTATTGGGGTCCTGGAAACTGAGGTTCACATGGCTTTGCTGTGTAACATACTTCATGATGGTGAGAGAAATACCAGGAATTTCTGAATTTGGTCACAGGTCTGAATTTGTGATCTGAATTTGACAACTTTGTCCTCTTCTAGCAAGTGGAGGCATTTAGAAGGCTTTTCTGATGGCCACTGAAGGAGAGAAAGTCCTCTGATGCTGGGGTCTTTCCAGTGGAAACATGTTGAGTGGAATTGGGAAGGTGGGTGGCAAGTGTCAACATTTGGATGAAATATGGCTGTTGATTCTCTTTCTTTTGTGAACTAGTTTTAGACTGTTAGGTTCTATAGAGGCAACTTCTAAGTAAACTAGAAGTGACAGATAATAAACATATAGCTAGGGCTGTAGCAACTGAAATCGATGCATTTCAAGTTCCGCAAAGAAGAAAACAGTCAAGATGTTTCAAGTCCTTTTAGAGTGATAAATGCAATTTACACAATAAGCAAGAAGCAATGATTGGGAATAGACGGTGTAAGATCCCATCTAGGAGATAGAAAAGAGGTGTTTGATGGGGTTGATGCTGCTAACCTTAGGAACTGCCAACAAAATTGGCTCTGAAAGTTATAAAAAACCTGTGAATATAAGCCAAAAGACAGAAAAAGTTTAGACTTCTTTTTGCTTCATGTCACTTGCATAATGGTGATTAGACCCAACCAGGATAGTACAGCTGCCTTGTCTTAGAGAAGTGGAACCGCACAGAAGTCAGGTAGGTCTACAGGCATGTAAAGACATTTCATGCAAGTAGAGGCAAGATGAGCTCCTATGTTTCCAGAGAGCTCTCCCTAGGCCGCTGCCAGATCTTATACTATGCCATTTCCTACTGTTAAACTGAATGGCACACTCCATTGACAGGAGCCCTTGTGGGGCACAAAATGAACTCAGTGAAGTTTTATAATAGTCTGTTATAAAATATGTTTCATGCATCTCCCAACCTGTAAAGTCCGTGCCTTTCAATAATCTTATAACATGGCCATGAGAGTTGAGGGACATGTCCCCTTTCACCCTACAAAGACCATAGTCTTGATGTTAGGGGCACTGCTTCTCCTTCCCTCTTCCAATTTTTTTAAAAAATATAATTGATTGTCAATTGGCTAACGTACAGTGTGTACAGTATGCTCTTGGTTTTGGGGATATATTCCCATGGTTCTTCGCTTCTCCTTCCCTCTTCTAAAGAGGGAGCTTTACAAAGAGGCAACAAGGTATCCTGTGGGCAAAGCCTGGCCTTTGGAGTTACCATAGAAGAGAGGGTCTGAGGAGGATTGCTTTCTCAAGGCCACTCTGATTCTGGGCAAGTTATCTAACCTCTGAAATATGTATCATCTGCTGTAAAACAAGGATGGTGTTATTCCCTACTTTAGGGAGCAGTGGGATAATGCATGTGGAACACACAGTAGAAGCTGCATGTAATCAGCATTCAGTAGACATCAGCTTTTTAAAGTTACCTCATTACTTTAAGCTTCCTTCCCTAACTCCTAGAATGGGTACAATAAAACCCTCTCCATGGTGTTGTTTATGGAATGAGAGCAAGTGTAGGTGGAGAGTCTGGCTCACGATGAGTTCTTGATGAATGGTTGCCATTGTCCCTTAATCCTGCAAACCACGTCAGAGGTTGGAGTTTCAGAAGGGCTCAGCAGTGTGAGGTTGATCCCAGGAGACACACAAAGCAAATGGAGATTACTTAGATTAATAAGGTCTCTTTTCACTCTTTTTATCTCATTCAGTTAAGGCTATTGGGGTTGATGCATCCCTGGCTCACTGGGCTCCAGGATGAGGCTCCACTCCAGGCACTGACTGGTCAGGATGTACTTTGTTTCTTGGGTTCCAAGCCTAGTTGCTCTCCCAAACTGACTCCCTTTCTTGTTTCATGGCTAATAGCTAGAGAAGGGGCTAAAGAAATTGTCTCTTTTCTTTGTTACGTGCTCTTTTCTCCTTTAGTCATAAAAAAGATTAGGAACTTAAGGTTTAAGGTATAAAATCTAGTCTGGCATATTCCACCATTCCTGTTAACTGTTGTTTTGTAAAAATTAAAAAAAAATAAAAATAAAAAATCAGCCTAAGTATAAAGTCATAGAACATTGACAGCTACTATATTAGGTTTAACAGTTTCTGATTGGGAATTTGGAGGGCTCAGCTGGGCAGTTCTGGCTCTAGGTCTCCTGTGTTTACAATCTTATGTTTTCTGGAACTGGAACATCAGGGACCTAGGGCATCTGGGTGCTGGCTGGGCACTTCTCTCTTCATGTAGACTCAGCACTGTAGTCTCCTTGGGTGGGATAGTTTAGTTTCTTCACAGCATGATGGCCTCACACTAATTCAGAGTGCTCATGTGGTGGCTTAAGGCTTTAGCATAAGTGTCCCAGAGAACCAAGTGCACACTGCATTGCCTTTTGTGACCCAGGCTCAGAAGCAGGACTGGCTACATAATTTGGGGGGGGTGGCACTACAAAATGAAAATGTGAGTCCTTTGTTGCTAAGAATCTGAAGATTGCAGTAAGGAGCCCTCTGAGCACGGGGCCTTTTATGATTTCATAGGTCCATGACTAGGAAAGTCACCCTCACTAAGGTCAACCCAGATTCAAAGGCAGAGAACCTAGAAACATAACTTCTGATGACAGAAGTGTTCCAGAATTTGCAGATAGATATTAAAATCCTCATATCCAGATTTGTCTGATCCCTCCTTTTTTTTGACTTTTATGTTCTCTACTGGTCATTCTATTCATTCTTACTTCATGTGTAGTATCCTTTCTTATATTAGGGTCCTTAGTATTATTTGCAGGGTTTTTTTTTTTCAGTTTTTATTTGAGGTTAGTCAAATTTAGATTTTTAAATTACATGTTTTTTTAATGTTTATTTATTTTGGGGGGGGAGAGAGAGAGAGAGAGAGACAGACAGACAGTTTGGGGGAGGGGCAGAGAGAGAGAGAGAGAGAGAGGTACAGAATCTGAAGCAGGCTCCAGGCTCCGAGCTGTCAGCACAGAGCCCGACACGGGGCCGGAACTCACAAACAACACGATCACGACCTGAACCGATGTCACAGCTCAACTGACTGAGCCACCCAGGTGCCCCATAAATAACATGTTTTTAACAATTGTATGGAAATTTGGCTTTCACATTTACTTGACCAAATGCTTCTGGTGCACCTGGAAATGGCTTGTCATAATTTTCTGCCTTTCATTGAGCTCTGTGCTCTGTAGCCAGCTGCCTCCGGGTTGTGTCGCTTTGTGTTCAGCATCTGTCAGGGCAGAGGGAAGGGTTGAATTCATGAAATTCCTCGAAGAAGAAGACAGACATCTTGATTGGGGTTCAAGCTGAAAGGTGAAAATACTATGTTTCCCCAAACACATACACACACACACGCACACACACACACACACACACACACACCCCACTCTTTGGACATATGTGTGATGGTGCTGTCTACTTTGGCACATTAAACATCTTTGCCTGATGCAGCTGTGGGTTTTTAAATTTAAGCCTCATTACCATGTGATCTTCATTAAGATTTTTCCAGATTATTGTCTTCTACTCAGGCCACTGAGTTTCTTAATTCTTAAAAATTAATTACCTATTAATGAGCTTGTTTATGTCACTTTCAGTTTATATGGCACTAAATTCTTAGATATGAATTAGATATTAACTAGCATGTTTGTGTCACATTAAACTGATATGGCGCTTTCAGTTTTATCATTACCCAGTTGGAGCCTCACAGGAAACCTCTTTAGATTTGTTCCTACTGATAGTTGAGAAAACTGAGGTTTGAAATATAAGTGCCTTTTTCTAGATTACACAGCTTTGATGACGTGGAGCTGAAAACTGAGCCCAGGTCTTTCAGCTCCTGTGCTTCCTGTGTATTTGCGCTGCATCATATATCTCCCATTGAATTCAGACTTCGCTGAATTCAGTGTTCGGTGAACAGTGAGAGATGATGTACATTTAGTTTTTCCTTATCTGTGTCAACAACAAGTCTCAGTGGTGCTGGCAGAGGAAAATCACAGATAATTGCCCAAGGCCTTGCTTGAACATTTTTTCTGTAATTTTTTGAGTAGATAATGAACATGATCAAAAGTCTTCATCTATCCTTGATCCTACAATGTGCAGCTGTAACTGTATTCACATATCGCTTAAAAAAATCACAGATGGTAGCATGCCTTATATTCTGTTCTGCATCTTGATTTGTTTCATATAGTAATATCACTTGGAGCTCGTTCACTACCATCATCGACTGCAGAATGTGTGTGTTCAGTCACTTATTTAACTGGTCCTCAGTGAAGGGTGTTTGATTTTTATCTGATTGTTTTCTATTACCAAAAAAAAGTTACGTTTAATTCCCTTTTACATACTTGTTTGTGTATATGTAAGAGTATTTTAGCAGTACATATTAGGGTTAGAATACGTATATATAAACTTCTCATAGATATTTTTATATAAGTAGAATTTATGTGTCAAAAATTTGTATATTTAGGGGTGGGCTCAGTCGGTTAAGTGTCAGACTCTTGGTTTCGGCTCAGGTCATGATCTCACAGTTTGTGAATTCAAGTCCCATCTTGGGTGCTACACTGAGAGTGTGGAGGCTGCTTCGGGTTTTCTCTCTCTTCCTCTTTCTCTGCTCCTTCTTCACTCACTTTTGCTCTCAGAATAAATAAGTAAACTTAAAAAAAATTGTACATTTACATTTTGGTAGATACTCCCAAATTTCTCTGTAAAGAGGTTGATTTTGGAAGAGATGAGGACATGACCACCAGTTGATCTTTGAGCTGGACCTGGGCAATTAGAGGCTCATCACCCACTCCCCTGTCCCTAGAATATATTTTTTACACACCGTGCCCATAGCTGGAGCTGTTTTCAACGACACAGCCTTCAGAGAGTAATGTGTTCTTGAGACCATCTGGATGGATACCTGACTGAACTCCATTAAGGGCTCTATATAAAATTTTACAGTTCTGATGGGTATATATAGAAATCTACTTTTCTTGTAGCCATTTAAGTCACACCTTTATTTAAGTTCCCTTACTTATTAAACCTGCTACCAACCAGTCTGGAGTGAGTGATCTGCTTGTTTGTTGGGTCTCTCCTTGCCCTTTGTGTATGGGAGCTAATTTCAGATTTCACTTGGGACGTTCCCAAGGTTGTGAACCAAACAGAAGGTATGTTCTACTTACCTTCCCACCAACATTGTTATAAGAGTATTTGTTTCATCTCTCTAATATAGTATGCAGTCAAAGTTTTGTTTTTTTCTAATCTGATTGCTAAAAAGTGGAATCATAGTGTTATTGGAATTTCACTTATTTTGTGAAAGCTTGACTATTTAACATGTAGGAAAACCATTGTATTTCATTTTCTTTCTTTCTTTTTTTAAGTTTATTTTATTTATTTGGAGAGAGAGAGAGCATGGAAGGGGCAGAGAGAGAAAGGGAGAGAGAGAGAATCCCAAGTAGGCTCTGCACTGTGAGCGCAGAGCCTGTTGTGGGGCTCAATCTCATGAACCGTGAAATCATGACCTGAGCCGATGACTGAACCACCCAGGCACCCTGTATTTCATTTTCTGTGACTTACTGTTTTTGCCCATTTTTTCCTTTGAGTTGTTGATAGTTTCTGATTGATATATTGGAATCTTTATGTGTATTGCAGATAGGTTCTCCTGTTTGACATTTGCAAGCTGGAGAAAGAGCATTTTCAGGCAGAGAGAATAGCAAGTAAAAATACCTGAGGCATGCAAGAAGAATGGAAAGAATAGTGGGGCTGTTTTTCTCCACTTTGTGATTTCTTTTCAAGCTGAAATTAAAAATTGTTATGGAGTCAAATTCATTATTTTCTTATAATCCAGTTATAAAGTAGGTTCAAAACCATCCTTGACTATTCTTGCAAGTTTATTTTTCCATATTTAACTTTAGAATTAACTTGTTTCATTCCAAATATTCCTATTGGTATCTTTATTGGGGTAGCATTAAATGGCTACCTTTACTTTAATACTGAGTTTTACTAGCTACTCATCTGAATTTTAACTTGACTTCTTGAAGTCAACAAATGTATGAGGACAAATGTTAATAATATTCTCATTTTACAGAGGAAGCTGAGATCTTTTTAGAGGTTTTAAACATTGTTATTGCTCAAAGTCACAAAAATGACAAATCTTGAAGAAGACCTAAGACAAGATGTTCTCCCTTTATACTCCTGATCTTTCTGTTGTTCTATGGCCTACACATCCAGTCAGTCTCATCTGTCCTTTTATGTGAGGGAAAGGCAGGTTCTTGAGACCACAGGCACACCTGTTATGACATGCAACCATGCTAAGAAACATGATGTAGTCGGGGCGCCTGGGTGGCGCAGTCGGTTAAGCGTCCAACTTCAGCCAGGTCACGATCTCGCGGTCCGTGAGTTCGAGCCCCGCGTTGGGCTCTGGGCTGATGGCTCAGAGCCTGGAACCTGTTTCCGATTCTGTGTCTCCCTCTCTCTCTGCCCCTCCCCCGTTCATGCTCTGTCTCTCTCTGTCCCAAAAATAAATAAACGTTGAAAAAAAAATTAAAAAAAAAAAAAAAAAAAAAAGAAACATGATGTAGTAAAAGAAGCTGTAGGGTGGGGAATATTCCAGTTGCTCCCTGAGTTTGCTCTTTCCTATCTGTGAGATCTTGGGAAAATTATTCAACTTTTGTAGAATCTCAGCTTCTTGTTCAGTAAATGGTGGATTGCACTTAATTTGTGGAGGATTAGTGACAGTGTATCCTATCCTGTTTGGCATTTTGGAGGCACTCAGTAAATGGTAGATATTTCCCCCTTCAGAAATGTGAAATACTTTCCCATATGGCATTGTGCTTTTGTGATCACTTTGTAGTGTGAAGTTTACCAGACTGGTGATTTTCTTCCCCCACAGCTGAAGTTCTGGGCTGTAATAAGGGGAAAAATCTTTGTCCCAGATAGAGAAATGGTCTCTTTTTAAGGTGTCCTAGAACCTTGGTCTCCATAGCTTCCCCCCTTCAGCTGTGCTATGGCTTTGGGCCTCTTCCTTTTTGCTTTAGAGTATATTTTGGCTTCTTTGGAGGGTTCCCCCAACCCCCTATTTTTTTCTAAGGCTAATTTTTATAAGAAAATAGCCATTTAAAATGAATCCATTTAGAATAGGGACCAAAACGTTCTAGTAAATATGAAAAAGGCCTAAATTGACTTCTTGCCTTGAAAACTAAAACTAAAAACTTATGAAAATAAGTTTTCTTATTGGAATAAAATTAACAATAATTATAATAATGAACTTAGATTCAATAAGGAATGAATCCAGATTGATTTGCTTTTGGTAAAAAAAAATCTGTAAGACAATTGGATGATCATATATACACCATTTCACATTTTTCATCATAAGCAAAAAATTTGAGGAGCTTCATCAGTTTTCCAAGATTCTCTCTTAATCAGGTAGTATTTCCATAATTTTTTCTTTGCTGTACCCAGCTGTTACTCTTCCTGCTGATTTTCTATTTTTTTTCAATTGTTTCAGGTTCTGTCTTGCTGAATCATCATTTGTCAATGGCTTTGCTCATAATTTCAGCAGTTCTCAACCATAACTTTTGTTGACTATGAATTCATTCATCTTTTGCAAGTCTGACAGTTTCTCTTTGTGATCATCTTGCATTGAATTTGTACTGATTTTTTTAAATAAAGTTTGTGACATCTAATAGTGTAATAGGCTGAATAATGGCCTCCCCAGTCATGTCCACATCCTAATTTGTTGAATTTGTGAATGTTACCTTATGTGGTGAAAGGGACTTTGTGGATATGATTCAGTTAAGCCTCTTAAGATCATAAGGATTTTTTTTTGTTGTTAAGTTTATTTATTTTTGAGAGAGAGAGAGAGACAGAGCACGGGAGTGGGGGAGGGGCAGAGAGAGAAGAGAGAGAATACAGGGCTTGAACTCACGAACCCCGAGATCATGACTTGGGCCAAAACCAAGAGTCAGATGCTTAACTGACTGAGTCACACAGGCACTCCAAGATCATAAAGATCTTATTCTGGATTATTCAGGTGGGTCTGATGTAATCGCAAGGGTCATTATAAGAGGAAGGTAAGAGATCGGAATGAGTGGTGGATTGAGGCTGGAAACAAGAGATTGGAGTAATGCAGCCACCAGCCAACAAAAGCCTGCTGCCTCTAGAAGTTAGAGGAGGCAACGAACAGATTCTGCCTTGGAACCTTCAGAAGGCTCACGCCCTTCCAATACCTTGATATTAACCCCTTCAGACTTCTGACTTCCAGAATTGTAGAAGGATAAATTTGTGTTGTTTCAAGGGACTTAGTTTATAGTAATATGATACTAATATAGCCAGGTGCTAACCAAAGTGATGACCTCAGAGAGCTTGGGAGTGGATAGACGCTGTTGCAAAGAGTGGGATAAACAGAGTAGGTTCATTAGTGAATGTTTGAATGACTGTAGCTTCTCCATGTATCCCATCACTGTGCTGTATAAGTGTCTGTATGTGTACCTGTGTGTGTGTGTGTGTGTGTGTGCAATGAAAAATGAATATTCAGAGAACAATTTAGATAGTCCTTTTCCTTCTTCTGTCTTGTTGGGAGCCAGGATTCTTCCTTGCAAAGCTACTGGATCTACTTGGGGAAATGGTCAGAGATAAAACCTGAAGACACTGAAGAGCATGATGACTGAACATAAGAAAGAACCTGAAACTGTTTGAGGAATACAGGAGAGATGCTGATAGGCTAATGAGAAGTAGAGCCTACTGATTCTGGAACATGTTAAGAAATAGAGAATGAGAACGGGGCAGCTGTTCCAAGAAGTAGGACTTTTAGGAGCAGAGATGAGAAAAGAGGATTTTTAGAAAGTTTAAGTGTGTGTTGTGTATTGTAATGTATACCTCTTTTGCTTCCCAACCAGCTTTCCTTAATAAAAATCTTCAGGTGTGATCCAGAGTTGAGATTTCATTTTTATTTTTATTTTTAATTTACAATTTTAAAGGTTGGGGCGCCTGGGTGGCTCAGTAGGTTAAGTGTCCGACTTCGGCTCAGGTCATGATCTCACAGTTTGTGAGTTCGAGCCCCACGTAGGGCTCTGTGCTGACAGCTCAGAGCCTGGAGCCTGCTTCACATTCTGTGTCTCCCTCTCTCCCTGCCCCTTCCCTGCTCATGCTGTGTCTCTCTCTGTCTCAAAAATAAATAAACATTAAAAAAAAATAAAATTTTAAAGGTTTATTTATTTTGAGAGAGAATGAGCGAGAGGGAGTGAGCGTGTATGTGCGTGCATAAGGACAAGCAGGAGAGGGTCAGAGAGAGAGGAAGACAGAGAATCCCAAGTAGGGTCTGCACTCAGTGACCTGGGGCTTGACATGGGGCTTGATCTCACGATAGCAAGATCACAATCTGAGTCGACATCAAGAGTCAGATTCTCCACTGACTGAGCCACCTTGGCATCCCAGGATTTTGTTTTTAAAAATAGGCTGGTCCTAAAGCAGGAGCAAGCACAACTTTATTTGGATTGTATGTTATCAAAATAAGCTATTACTACTATCTCTTACCAGAGGCTTCTAAGCCAGCTCTTTCTGACCTGTAATGTTCTAGGCTGGAACTAAGATGTCTGCAGCTTTCTGATCTTTAGCATTTTGGGTAAAGCCTTCTTGTTGACTGTCTTCTTAGAGGTGCCTATATGGCAGTTTGGTCTCTCTGAGCAGCTGCTCTTGGGCAAGGCCTTCACGAAAGAAGCCTTTCTAACCTCAGCTTCATGCTTCTGTTTCTCATTTTCTTTGCTTTTTTGAACTTACAGCAGTCAAACATCTGTCATGTTGGAATTCCTTTCTCTGGCTACACCGTCCTTGGCTTATTTTTCAACTGACTGTTTTGGATGGATATTCGTCTCTGGGGCAGCTCCTATAATGTTTTGATGAGCACTGTGTAGGAGTTTGAGAGTAAAGTCAATGAGCTGTGTACGTTTGCACGTAAGAGCACACATCCTTATACCACTTCACACACCATCAACCAAAGTCCAGTTCTGATCAGTAACAACCATGATTATAACTAGATCCCCAGGATGTAGTGCAAAGGAAATGCAGACTACCCAGCCAGTTTTTTACATCGTGCTTGGTACCTTTCAGCCTGAAGCACTTGGAGGCTTCTGAGTAGTTTCAATTCGATGTCTCCTTTACTGTATCTTCTCTCCTTGCCCCAGGGAGAATCCAAGGCAGGTTTCAACTTTGAAATACCCCCCGCTCCGGTGTTATTGGGCTTGTGGGTGCTGTATGATTATCCTACAACGTGCTATGATATTCGAGTGTTTTATTTTTATTATTGTTACTTTTCCCTGAATTTAAGGTTAGCTGAATGATCAGCTATTGGTCAGAGAGCTCAATTAGGGGGCACATCTTACTGGGAATGCCACTGCAGGGCCACATGTGTTCATGCTTCCCATTCCCAGCAATGACTCCCTTATGAGAAGGAGGGATTCTTTCCAAGTACTTATGACCTAAACTGATAAATTCAGAGAGAACGTAATAGGATGGACTTTCCTTTAGGCTCTGAAACACTTGTGTTGCCATGCCCATATGGACTATCTTGTCTTGCCAGTGAAATGTGAAACATGGCCAAGTCCAAAGAGGGCCGTCAACTGGCCTGTGTGACTGAGAGGAGGGCATGTGGTTGTGGCTAGTAGATGTGTCTTTTCTGGCTTTGGAGGTATAATTAAGTTCTGAGTGATTATTGAAGAGAACTAATAGCTCTAGAAGTGCAAAATAAGGAAAGGAGTCCTTAGTACAAATGAGAAGCAAGGACTGGTGTCAGCAGATTTTTGATGAAGGTGAAACAAATGGATAAACCCAAATTATCCTTTTCTTCGCCCTATGTGGATTTGGTGAGCAGGAAGAATCTGTTATAGACAGAATCGTTTAGTAAACAAAGATGAAAATTCTTAGATAACAATTTATGTTTTGCCTGGTGGCTGGCATGCTAGGATTATTTTGACAGAAAGTAAATAGCAAGGCCATATGTGATATGTGAGAGAAAAAGAAAAAATGGATCAACCCATGTGTTATTTCGTGAAAAGATCCAATCAATTTTACTCCCATTGCCAGAAGAAGAAGTTATGTAGCCATGCTGGGTAAGGTTTACACATTGCTCTCCAATCAAGAGGTAAATAATATCTAAACCCTGCAAATTGAATTTTTATTAAGAAATTCATCTCTGGCTACCCCAGGGTTTATAAAATCTTTTAGAGCTTGTGGAGGAAGGCAGTATATCTCAGTGTACAAAACCAGATTGATTGGGGTATGGAATTTTAATTTTTGGGGTCAGGAATATACCTCACCTTTTAAAACAGTCTTAATGAGAAGGGAGCAGACAAATGTTGCTTTAAAAGCCATTCTAATTCTTCTTGCGTTGTCCTTTATCTATATTACCTCTCGTGTTGCTAGTTTCATGTACTTTACAAATTGGGATTAATGGCTTTTTTGCATAAGAGTTTCAAGGTCACAAATTCATAAATTGAGTAAATAAATAAATCCCTCTCTATCATCGACTTGCTGTGTACTTAACATCTATATATTCATTATTTTCTGCATTCATAAGATGCCAGCACTGCTATTCATAAAATTTGTATTTCCTGTACAGGGCTTGTTTAACTAGAAAATGTAAGTGTCAGTGCTTAACATAGCATTTTTTTAAGGATGAACAAGTGGAAATGTTTATTCTGCTCTTGCACTTTTCATGTTCAGATTCTCCTCTATAAGAACAAGTGATAATAATAGCTATTTTTAAGCTATATTGATATTTTACTGTGTGAAAGGTGTTTTACAGCATGTAGGTTCTCATTTAAGGAGGGTATTATTATTCTCATGTTTCTGGTGGAGAAAACTGAGGCTTAGAGATATTAAAGAACTTGCCTCTGTAATCAGGGATAGTTATCAGAGCCAGATTTTGAAACTGGCCTGTTTCAGTGTTGAAAGCTTAGCTCTTTCTGCAGTTTCCTACCACTTCTTGAGAACTAAATCTCTCTGTAACCTTGCCCAGTGATACCTTCCCTGACCTCTGCCTCTACAAAGCCTGTGTCTTGGTGCATTACTAAGGTACGATTTTCTGATGTGGCATCAGTCAGGCTATGCTGGATTATGCTGCAGTATAAACAACCCCCAAATCTCAGTGGCTTAAAACAGCAAATATTTATTGCACATCAGTAATGGGTACCACGTGTCTGTTTTGCCTTCGAGGAGCCTTCGATTCATGATTTTCTTACTCGGGGCTTAGGCTACATAGCTGGACACTGTGGCTGGGTGAGGGCACAGACCAATCAGGCTTTGGCTCTTCTAATGTTCTGTTGGAAATGATGCGTGCATTTACTGTCTTATTTCATTGGCCAAAACAGTTCACTTGGCCCTGCCTAATTTCAGAAGGACAGGGAAGTGTTAATACTATCACGTACTTGCCTGGAAGGCAGGCAACAGGCAGTGTCAGTGATAAACATAATACCACATGTATTCAGAAGAAACCTGTGTTGGTCTTAAACATATTTTAGTTTAAAAAAATTCTAATACATATTAGCTTCAATTTATAAAGGTCCCTATATCTATTCTAAGGTTCAGAAAAGACATGACTATTCAGAGGTGGTTCTAATTTTCACCTACCTATGTTAATGACTTCCTTGTTGAACAATTCAGTGGTGATACCTTCCATTTCTCTAAAAAGGCACTATTTATAATGATTTGTTTGTTAGCTGGATTTTAAAGAAGAGGTAGAGGTAGATTTGAAAGTAACTAGCTTGGTAGGACATTCATCTGAGTGTCTTCCTCAAGGGTTCCCATTTATATAATACGTAGCAGAGACTGAAAATCAGAACTTAGGCTTTTAATTCAAATGGGAGAGAGAATTTGGTACCTTCTTCTGGGATTGTTTTATAAAATAGGAAGGTGTAAATTAACTCTCAGGTGTCAGTTTGAACAAGACTGTGAGGCAGATGACGGGAAAACTGGTTAGAGTAATTTCTGTAGCAGAGGGGACTATGTTGCTTGGGACTTGCAGGCAGGAGAAACTTTAGCTGTCCTAAAATAAAAATTCTGTGCAGTGATTGCAATTAATAGCCTGTCACATAATGGAATGAAATCATCTGGAACTCTGACTTGTAGTTTAGTCCAGAATTTGTGATTTTAACTTTGGCATTTAAATTTTGTGCTTCTTTCAACATTAACTAAGCACAGAAACCCCATAAAGGTATACCATAACTACTGGAGCTCTTAGCTTCTGCCTTGCAATGCCTGGCAATGCTCTCGTATGCTCTGTGAAAGATGCAATCACACAATCAAAGTAATATTTTCCCAGAGATATCCTGGGGAGGATTGGTTCTGCAATTTTCCAGTGATTATTTGGGAAAGACAGCCCTAGATTTGGTCTTTCTCTCTCTCTTTTTTTTTTTTTTTACATTTTTTTTTAACGTTTATTTATTTTTGAGACAGAGAGAGACAGAGCATGAACGGGGGAGGGTCAGAGAGAGAGGGAGACACAGAATCTGAAACAGGCTCGAGGCTCTGAGCTGTCAGCACAGAGCCCAACGCGGGGCTCGAACTCATGGACCGCGAGATCATGACCTGAGCCGAAGTCGGCCACTTAACCGACTGAGCCACCCAGGCGCCCGTTGGTCTTTCTCTTAATCTTCCTCCACATCAATTCTCTGCACTGTGGCTCCTGGCTTCTCTTTTGCCAGCGTCACATAAGTACCTGGGATTGGGGTGGATTCCTCTGTGCCATTAATTACGGAGTGGGATTTGGTACCTCCCTGAATGGACTTCTACCCTAGAAATCCCCTCTATGTCAGTAGTCCGGTGCCCCAAATAGCCTTGAACAATAGCAATAAGGTTAAAGAATTCTTGAGCATTGGAGCCTGTGAAGAGCTGAGGTGGCCTTTTGGGGGTTAACACAGTTCTTTTGTCTTGAGTACACAGCCCACATCTTCTCTGAGAAATAAGTAATGTTTGTGAATAAAGATTTTTTTTTCCTTTTACTCATCACCCCAAGGGCAAACCTGTGATGTTGATGAGCCACATGAGATTGCTCTTGGTTTTATTATTTTTTCCCCTTCATTTCACTGAAAAGAAAATGGAGGCTCTGGGTTGTTGACCAAGTCAAATAGCTAGAAAATGCTGGAGTCCAGCTTCTCCCAAGTCCTGTGCTATTTTCCTATGCAATGCTGACATTTCCCTGTTAGTATTAGAGCCATGAGAAATAACAACAGGGAAGCAACAGTAATACTTCAATGTGCTCCCTTCAGCGTCCCCATAATGAGCAGTAGTTACAGACCTGGACTTCCTGTGGGAATAGTGGCTGTGGATGGGGTTCTTTTTGTAATGTGGTCTGCCGCCCTCTGCTGGCAAAGTGGCCCACTTTTCTTGTTGCTTGGTTTCCTGTGGCCTTAATCTTCATCTTCCTAGTGCTACATCTTTTGCAGTGCATGCCAGTCTTCTTGGAAGGTGAGAAAATACTCTGGTCGTCACTTCACTTAAGAAAAATATTGGAGAACATCAACTAAAGAAGCAGGACTTGATATTCTTTCAACAATACACTCCTATGTGTGAAAGCTCCCTTTTCTCCTGCCATCTACTGAGGAGGGCACATTCACTTACCCAGTTCCCACTGTGGCTTTTACCTCACCTCATCTTTGGCATGCTTCTAATTCCCTTTAAAGAGAGTAAACATGCTTCTCCAAATCATGTCAGGGAGAGGCAGCCAAGAGGACTGATGCCAAAGATTTATCCACACTAAGTCCTGGGAGCCCTGGAAAGAATTGGGCCAGAACTCCTCAGGTACTCAGGGAGCCAAGATGGAGAGGATCCACGATGAGATCAGAGTCATAGGTTGGGTTCTGCAGGATGGCAGTGGGGGATGTGGGTTCATGGTGGGAAGACACAGGTCTTCATGTAGCGGATCCATGTTACAACAGATTAGGCAAGACTGCAGGCAGGCAAGTGGAAATTGAGTGAAAGTGCTTTCAAGGTGGAGGCAGATGGGAGATTTGGCTAGTTAAGACTTGGTTGACAAGTAAAAGGCCAGAGTTCTCATGTGCTAACTTGAGATTTTTGTTGCATGATCTTCTTTGGGAAAATAGAAAAATGATTATGTATGGTGCTGTGACCACTGTACTGTCAAAAGGAGTCATCAATTTGCATCATTTCTTTTTTTAAAAAGATTTTTATTTTTAAGTAATCTCTATACCCAACATGGGGCTCGAACTTACAACCCTGAGATCAAGAGTGGTATTCTCTACCAACTGAGACAGTCAGGTACCCCTATTTTGCATCATTTCTAATATACCATCCAGAGGTTGTTAATTAGGATGCTCACTCTAATGAGTCTTGGAACAGTTTACATAAATCACAACACTGGTCACAATAGTATCTGGAACAAATGCCAAACAAAAGTGGTAAATTACCTTATATTAGTGGTTCTCAAAGTGTGTTCCCTGTACTAGCAGCATCAGTATCACTCATTAGAAATGCAAATTCTCAGACCCCATCTCATACCCCCTGAATCAGAAACTGGGGGGGTGGGGCCCAGCAATCTGCATTTTAACAAGCCTTCCAGATGACAGTTGGCACACACTCAGATTTGAGCAGCACTGCCTTAGATTATAAGTGTAAATGACTCCCATCAGATCATTTCTACTAAGGAAGGACTGTAAATGATATGTTAGAGCAGCAGGGAGAGGATACAGAAAGGTAACGCAAAGATTTGACAAACGTATGTTTCTGCTGTGTTATGAATGGCTAAGGTTGCTTGAAGTTTGACCACTGGATAAATCTGGGTAGTAACAATACAATACAGCTTAAAGGTGGATTGCTAAAATCACAAAAGGGCAAGGTGGAGAGTCTGAAAGAAATGATGACAGCTAGGATTGATCAGGCTCACTCTATCATTGTTCTGGGGCTTTGCCGTGAAGCATTACCCTGTGTTCTGACTCTGTGACCTTCTTTGATATAGACAGAGTAAAATTATATCTTCCTGCAAAGGGCAAGACCAGAATTATTTCATAGAAATTAATTTTCTTGGGGAAAAAAGGAATTGGCAGTGTCATCTGAAATTTTTATTAAAAAATATTTATTCAGTTTGGAAAATAATAAATGATACAGCATCGGCTTTTTCTTTAAGCTTTTATTAAAACTATGATTCATAAAGCTTCAATTAAAAAACGTACAAAAGGACCATAAGCATCAGTCTAGTTTTCACCATCTAGTTATTTCTTTCTTGAAAAACCAGTATTTTAAAAAAACAAGGTGTTACATGATAAAGTGCTTCTGGAGAATTTAGTCCTTATGGCTAGAATTCCTGAAATTGCAAAATAAGTCACTGATTGTCATCTTCTGCCAGGGAGATGAAGAAAAACCTGTTCTCAATTACTGGGCAGCTGGTGTGTTTTAATTGTTTGCTTTTTATAAGCAGTAAAATAAAAGGAGTATTCCTTAAGTATCCTTATACACTATTAATGCAGTACTTCCCACGCTTACTGTGCATCACAATCCCCAGGGAACTTGTTAAAAATGCAGATTGCCCACCCCTTGAGGCTCTGATTTAGTAGGGATATGATTTTTAACAAGCATCCAAATGATTTTGGTGCAGGTGGTTTGAAGACCACACTTCTCCAAACTCTGCCCAGGGCCTACCCATAATTTATGTGCTCATTATTTTAGCATATCTAAAAGTGATTGACAATTCATAAAAAGCCAGTTTAGTGTAGATAAAGACTTACCTGTGAGCAACACATGCTTATTCCAAAGGAGCCTTGTTATTTGGCATTAGGGGAAAATGAGTATTACATAAAAATTTTTTTAAATTAATAAACTTTACTTTGTAAAGCAATTTAGGTTTACAGAAAATTGAGCGGGACATCCCATATACTCCCTCTCTCCCCTAATCAGTTTCCCCTCTTATTAACATCTTGCATTAATGTGGTACATTTATTATAATTGAACCAATATTGATACAGTATCATTAATATCTGTAGTTGATACATTATTATTATCTAAAAAACATATTTTACATTAGGGTTCACTCTTTGTGTTGTACAGTTCTATGGGTTATGACAAATGCGTAATGTTCTATATGTATGCATTATAGTATCCTTCAGAATAGTTTTACTGGTCTAAGAAACCCCTTATGCTCTATTTATCCCTCTTCTACTCCTGTTCTGAACTATTGGGCAACCACTGATGTTATTGTCACTATACTTTTGGCTTTTCCAGAGTGTCATGTAGTTGTAATCATAACATACCTAGCTTTTTAAGATTGGTTTCTTTCACTCAGCAATATGCATTTAGGATTTCTTTATGTCTTTTAGTGGCTTGATAGCTCTTTTTTTAATTGCTGAATAATATTCCATTGTATGGATGTCTCACAGTTTGTTTATCCATTCACTTTTTGGTCTTTTTTTTATGTTTATTTATGAGAGAGAGAGAGAGAGAGAGAGAGAGAAAGAAAATGAGCAGGGAAAGCACGGAGAGAGAGGGAGACACAGAATCTGAAGCAGGCTCAAGCCTGTCAAACTCAGAAACTGTGAGATCATGACTTGAGCTGAAGTTGGATGCTTGACTGGCTGAGCCACCTAGGTGCCCCATCCATTCACTTTTTGAAGGACATATTGATTGCTTTTAGCTTGGGGAAATTATAAATAAAGCGGCTATAAACATTTGTGTGCACGTTTTTGTGTGGAAGTAAGTTTTCAACTCATTTGGGTAAATACCTAGGAGTGTGATTGCTGGATTATATGATAAAACTGTTTAGTTTTGTAAGAAACTGCCTAACTCTTCCAAAGTGGCTGAATCTTTTTGTTACCACCAACACTGAATGAGAGTCCTTGTTGTTCCACATCGATGCCAGCATTTGATATTGTTAGGTTTTTTTTTTTTTGCCATTCTAATGGGAATATAGTAGTATCTCCTTGACGTTTTAATTTGCCATTCTCTGACATACGATGTTGAACATCTTTTCACGTGTTTATTTGCCATCTGTATATCTTCTTTAGTGAGGTATCTGATTGGATCTTTTGCCCATTTTGTAATTGGGTTGCTTATTTTCTTATTGTTGAGTTTTAAAAGTTCTTTGTATATTTTGGATACAAAGTCTTTCATTATATGTTTTGCAAATATTTTCTCCCAGTCTGTGCCTTTTTTTTCATTTTCTTAACATTTCTTTTGTAGAGCAGAAGTTTTTGATTTTCATGAAGTACCACTTAGTAATTTTTCCTTCATTGCTTGTGCTTTAGTTCTGTTTAAAAACTCATTGCCGAACCCAAGGTCACCTGGATTTTCTTGTATGTTCTAGAAGTTTTATAGCTTTGCTTTTTACATTTAGGTATATGATCCATTTTAATTTTGAGGTAATTTTTGTAAAAGGTGTAAGGCCAGTGTCTATATTTTACTTTTGCTTCCTCCCTCTTTTCTTTACTCTTCCTCTCTCTCCTTTCCTTCCTTCTTCCCTTCCTCCCTCCCTCCCTTTCTCTCTCTGTCTTTCTGTCCTTCTTTCACATATGGATGTCCAGTTGTTACAATACCATTTGTTAAAAAGACTACACTTTGTCCATTGAATTGACTTTGTTCCTTTGTCAAAGATTAGTTGATTATATTTGTGTAGGTCTGTTTTTGGGCTCTCAATTCTGTCCCATTGATCTTTTTGTCTCTTCTTTCATCAGTACCATACTGTTTGGATAATTACTTTAGCTTTATAGTATGTCTTTAAGTTAGGTAGTATCAGTCCTCAGACGTTGTTCTTCTTCAGTATTGTGTTGGTTTTTCTTTTGCTGGGTCTTTTGTCTTTTCATATAAATTTTAGTATATATATTTGTTGATACACAAAATCACTTTTTAGAATTTTGATTGGGATTGCACTGAATCAATAGATCAAGTTAGGAAGAATTGACAACTGAAGAATATTGAGACATCCTACGGTTGGAGAGCAAAATCGCCACTCCAAAATGTGTCTCTTTGGCATTAGAATTATTTTAGGTAGGTTATCTTTAAGACACAGAAGGCTGAAGAAGTTTTTCTTTTTACTTCTCCCTTAATTGCTCAAAATAATTTAGATAGATAAGGAGCGTGCACCAGGAAGAGAGCTGTCACCAAAGATATGTTTGTTTTACATAAGAAAGACTTCTCCACATAGCATGGCAAATATTTGATTACTAAACATTTGCTCTTTCCATCTATCTGTGAATTGTTTTCTTCCCCTCTGAAGTCCCAAACCTCTGCTCCCTTCTTCTTAGTTCAGGGTAACATATAAGCCTCATTTGCCTGACTGCCTATAGGTCTTACATTCGTAATGAGGCCCTGATAATGTAATTAAATTTGTTTTTCTCTCATTACACTGTTTTATGTTAATTTAATTATTAGACCAGCCAAAGAACCTAGAAGGATAGAAGGAAAGTTTTTCCTCCCCAACACTATCCAGGGAAATAAAATTTTTAATAAGTAAAAACATTTTTTTTCTGTAAGCTTTAAATATTTAGTTATTAAAATATTTTCACAATAGTATTTATAAAATATAATTTTAATTTCTCTAAGTTTGTAAATGTATATGAAATGAAATTTGACCTTTTACTTCTGACTCAGGGTCATCATTGTGAGTTTCATTTCTCACTGGTTATTAATACAGTTGTATCTACTATTTATTATTCTTCCTCTGTATTAGGTACCTTAGTTATCATTGTGGTTATTTGTTTGCATGCCTCTGTTGCCAGCTGGATCATGGGCTCCTTTAGGACCAGGATCATATCTTGGCCATTGCTGTTTCACAAGTCTGGTGGATACTTTATAAATGTTTGTCAAATGGATTGTGACCATATCTGACATCAATTTCTGTCTCTTAAATTTTGGCTTTTAATCACCGTACTTAAGAAAAAGAGAAAAATCAACTTTGTTAAGAGCTGTCTGCTTATAAAGAATCAGTGATGCTCTAAACAAAGTCACTAGTACCAGTGCTACTAATGTGAGAGAGACGAAGTACTATTATGAGAGCTGTTGTGGTTTTTGGTGAAGTACAGTGATATTCTGTATTTTTAAAAGTACAGAAAATTTGAATTCCCATGTGCTCTCCATGTAAATAAAATAATTGTTAACATTTTTTTCATAGTTTCTTTATCTTGCCCTCTCAATATGGTAACACGTGCACACACACACACAGATGCATATGCTGTACCATTTGAAAATTAATAATGAGTTCCAAAGTCATAAATAAATCAAGCATCATCTAAGAATAAAGACAATGGGAATATACTTATTTTTATAACTTATTATTATGTAACTATATATTATATATATTTATTTTATAAGTATATTAAGTATAAGTGTATTAAAGTAAAAGTATGTTATATTTAGTATACTTATTTATATAACAAATATACTTAATTATATAATTTTTAATATAATTATTATGTATTATTATATTATATAACATAACTTATTATTATAAGTTGTTATACTTAAGGAAATTAGCAGTAATGGTATAATGCTATTTAGTAGTCATTCCATGTTTAAATACCCTAATTGTTACAAGAATGTCTTTGATATGAGCCAATCTTTGTTCCCATATTGAAATTAACTGGTGTGTTATGTTGTGTGATGTTATATATCAGGTTATAGTGTGTTGCCTCTGGTAAGTCCCTTCACATCCCTGTGCCATTTAGGATAATCTGTAATATCGTTTTGAGCTCTGAGTGTATGACTATAATTATAGGTCATTTTAGGTCTATAATTTTGTGATTTATTTTTAAGAAACATAAAATTAGAAATGTTATGAAGCAATTTGACAGGAATTGATAAACTACCAAATAAAAGAGCAATGTATTTAAGTCAGATTTCAAATACTATCCAAACTCAGGTGTATGTCCATGGAGTTTGCAGTATTTCTTCTATGTAAAACTCAGCCATATGAAATAAATATCTATCTATGGAGATTGGTGTCTTTAAATACCACTGACAACTGAGACAAGATTTGAGGCTATGGACTACATATTGAAGCTTTTTCCAACACATTAAAATTCTTACCTAGTTTGACCCTGGTCAGAAACTAAAATTTTAGACAATTGAGTTAATTTCTCATGTGAAAATAGTAATAATTTTAAGCATCTTAAAGCATTTTTACATTTTTCATTTTGTATTAACTTCAGATTTTTCAAAAAATTAGAAAAATGAAAACTCTGTATATCTTCTACTAGATCCCTCAGACATTTATATGCTGCATAGCCAAAGTACAATTCTTAAAATTACTTTGAATTTCCCTTGAGGAAAAGGGTTTATATTTTTACTTGTAGAATATCTCCATTCAGTTTCATATTAGACTTTCCAGTATACTTGTACTTTAGCAATCCCATGCCCACTTTCCAGACTGGGTAAGATTGTTCTCTTTCACATTCTTTTTTTTTTTTTTTTAATGTTTATTTATTTTGAGAGAGAGAGCATGAGTAGGGAATGGTCAAAGAAAGAGAGAGAGAGACGGAGAATCCCAAGCAGGCTCTGTGCTGTCAGCACAGAGCCCAATGCCAGCTTGATCCCATGAACCATGAAATCATGACCTGAGCTGAAATCAAGAGTCAGATACTCAACTGACTGAGCCATCCAGGTGCCCTCCTGTCTCACATTCTTATAGTTACCCAAAAGTTCTAATTCCATCTCCAATATTTTTCCTTATAAGGAACCAGAGAGTCACTAAAAATATGGTAGGGTGGATTCAATTTGACTTTGATTTAAACGTAAGGCTTTGTTTTGGAGAACTCTTAGAACAATACGCAGGAACGAGAAAATATTAGTAAAGCATTTGTATGACATAATTGGCTGCAAATTCCATAAATAAATGTTGGCATCTTAGTTTCATCCCAGTTAGAATTTTTTAAAATTATTATTGCTCAGAAGTGCTTAAGAGATTATGGCCTTTACATTCATTTCCTTTTAAGAGCTAAAAAGCCCTGAGAATAATTTACATTCAAACTGCTTGCATTTGTTAGTTTTAAGGTGAAAGTGCAATGTTTAAATAGTGCTGGTTAGTGCTCCCCCCACCCCCAGCTGTAGGTAAAGTTAATCTTTCTTACATAAGCATTTCATTTTAAAAAATATGTTCTAGACTAAGCTAAGCATCCTCAAGCAAAACATTTAAAATCTAAGTGTAATTAACCTTGACTTGTGTTATGATTTATAATTAACATAGGCCTTTCAGTTGCTCTGGTTGATTTTATGAATTCTGACACTTGTCTTGATAAAGCTCACACAGAGGGATATTTGGAAATGGAATTGGTGAAAAGATGGCTTAAATCTAGAAATTTGGGCAGGAAGTTATGTAAATTCAATGTGTATTCATATTTTATTTTTATGTATACAATTTAATCTTTTCAAAATTTAATAGAATATTCCTTATATGAAGTTCACCATTATGTTCATCTTCCTCAGGGGATTAGTGAGATTAGGGGAATAATATTAACTCAAAGCTAAGAAATTAAACTGTGAAAGCCAAATAGGCTTCAAGGAATTGTAATGAAAGTCTATCCAAAAAAAGTTGGGGATAGGAATTAGAAAGCTTCAACATATAACTGAGTTTTTTCTAGTCTTTTCTTTCTTTCTTTCTTTCTTTCTCTTTCTTTCTTTCTTTCTTTCTTTCCTTCTTTCTTTCTTTCTTTCTCTTTCTTTCTTTCTTTCTTTCTTTCTTTCTTTCTTTCTTTCTTTCTTTCTTTCTTTCCTTCCTTCCTTCCTTCCTTCCTTCCTTCCTTCCTTCCTTCCTTTCTTTCTTTCTTTTTCTTTCTTTCTTTTTCTTTCTTTCTTTCTTTTTTTTTAATAGGGGCAAGAGTCTTTGGTCAAAATGGATATGTTTGGTTATCAAAAAACATTGTAGTCTCACACTGATACTTGCATGACCTTAAAAAAATATAATTAGTATGGGTATAGGAACCAGGTATCTTTGATGAGATTCAGTTTCTTAAAGTAGATTGCTAAGCTAAAGTATAAAACATGAGGATAAATTTAAATTTATCATTGAAGGAAGCCAAAATCTACCTACATAAAAATGTTAATACCAATTAAATTATGTTAAGAATATTTAAAATGTTGGCTCAGTGGAGGAAGAGAGGGATAACAGAGAGAACTAATTCATATGTACCAATCTGGATGCGTTATCTGCTAAGTAACAGAAAACTGACTAAAAATGGCTTAATGAGGAACATTTATTATCTCACATAACAGGAAGTATGAGTATGGGAGGGAGGGCTGCAGATTGACTGATTCAGTTGCTTGACAAAAAAGCAGGAACCTGAGTTCTTTGCATCTTTCTGTTCTGCCCTCCTGGGCCTGTGTTCCCCACATGGTTCTAAAATGGCTGCCCACAACTCTGGGAATCCTTGTAGACATAGTGACCTCCAGCAGCAGGGGATGTTTATCCCCAACCTTTTTTATTGTTAATAAGGAGAGCCTTTCCAAGATTTCCTACACATCACAGTATTCAGAATTATACTACATGCTCTTGCTCAAACTAATTCTTGGCAATAGGAACATGAAATCAGGGATGTGGGGTGGGTCTGTTTTCCTTTCCTGAGTACCAGCATATACAGAGGAGAGGGAACACCCAAACAATAAAGGCATCCTTTTAGCAAGGGGGAAGACAGGGCTGGATTTGGGTCACTTCTATGGGTAGCATAATTTTCCACATCTCTAATTAAACTTCACTGTTTGCTATGAAGGCATTGGGAGGAACCATCAAACGAATTTTCTGTAAACCAATGTGGTAAACGGACTCAGCTTAAAGGCATTGAGGGAAAGAAGTAAATGGGAACTAAGGCAGTCAATGACTGAAAGTTTAGCTGTGCTGTGAGGGCTGAAGCATATCTGTATTTGACCCATAAAGGAGTGGTTAAACATCTCAAATTTTCTTTAGCTATTTCCAGAAGAGAATTTCTACTTTAAGCTGAAGAGCCTTCTGCAAAATATCTGGTCATGGATTTATGAAAAGGATTCAGAAAAAAGAATGCATTTCATGTTATCTTAATAATAGGTACTATTCTGACGCTTGTTTGAAGTTGGTAAATGGAAACATGTACTTCCCAAAGAGATTTTTGCATATATACCTATATGAGCAATGTGGAGATTTTAATTTTTTTTTTTTTTCAACGTTTATTCATTTTTGGGACAGAGAGAGACAGAGCATGAACGGGGGAGGCGCAGAGAGAGAGGGAGACACAGAATCGGAAACAGGCTCCAGGCTCTGAGCCATCAGCCCAGAGCCCGACGCGGGGCTCGAACTCACAGACCGCGAGATTGTGACCTGGCTGAAGTCGGACGCTTAACCGACTGCGCCACCCAGGCGCCCCAATGTGGAGATTTTAAATACTTTTGAAATGTAACTTAATCAAACTGTGTTGAAAAAGAAAAATGTGATTATTCTTTTTAGAATTCTTTTTCAAAGTTTACCTATTTATTTTGTGTGTGTGAGAGAGAGGTGTGTGTGTGTTGGGGGGAGAGAATGAATGGGGGAGGAGCTTAGAGAGAGGGAAAGAGAATCCCAAGCAGGCCCCACGCTGTTAGCAGAGAGCTCGATGCGGGGCTCAGTCTCCTAAGATCATGACCTGAGCTGAAGTTAAGAGTTGGGTGCTTAACCAACTGAGCCATCCAGGCACCTCTGTGATTGATTACTCTTATCGTTTACCTTGAAACTGTGTTGTATTGCTTGGCCCATAACTTCTTGTTCTATCACTTAATATAACAATATAACAGTAAAATATTATAAATACTAAAAAACTAGAATCCTTCATCAGCCATGTATGTGTCATGAATTATATAATTCTGGTTAATTGTTTGTGTATCCCCACTAGATCCTAAGGTATAATAATAGTTTCTGAACTTTTATGTAGGATGGACTTGAGACAGCAGTCCCTTTGAAGGGGAGGAATATGTGGAGGGCCTGAAGTTTTGTTCTCCCAGAACTAAAATCATCATGAAAAGTCAGAAGAACGGTGGTGATGGTAGGCATGGAGGGCTGGTTGCGATGAGCGGGCCACAAGTGCCCCTCAAGGAACTCCTTGGTTTATGGTGAGCTCCTCAAAATGATGTCTGTAGTTCACTGCCATATCTCCCAGCACCCAGCTATGTGATTCTAAACACTTATTGAATGATGGAATTACCATCCTGTTTGCCAAAAGTAGTAACTAAGTAACTTGTCATATGAAGTTAGGGGTGCTGACTTTTTTGTTTTCCTAATTATAAACCTTCTAGTAAGAGGAAGGACTGATTTTTTTTTTTTTCCCTAACTCAAGTGGTCCAATTGTGCTGGGGCTTGTTATTCCCCATGTGGCATAAATCTTCATGCAATTTTTTGTGAAAGGGTACAAAGGAAATAAACTCAGACTTATTTATGTCTGAAAATATCTCTGTCCTAACCTTGTATTTTTAAAAAAAGATTTTACCTTTAAGCAATCTCTACATCCAACAGGGGCTTGAAGTTACGGAGAGATCAAGAGTCACATGCTCTACCAACTGAGCCAGCCAGGTGCTCCTCAGCCTTACATTTGATGAGATCCTTGGGTATTGAATTATCTCTTCTCTCCCTCTCTGAATCTGTGGTCATCTTCTAGCACTGAGTGCAGCTGATATATAAAATGTTGGTCTTGGGAATCGGCTTCAAAGGAGCCACCGTTGAATTCAAATAAACATCTGTCAGAGCTGATATAGCTGATAGAAAAAATAGGGTCTGCAAATTCAAAAATCACAGGATAAGTACAGGCAGCAGAGTTTAGTGGTTAGAAGCATTATCTTTGGGGGCGCCTGGGTGGCTCAGTCCGGCTCAGGTCATGATCTCACGGTTTGTGAGTTCAAATCCACGTCAGGCTCTGTGCTGACAGTTGAGAGCCTGGAGCCTGCTTCGGATTCTGTGTGTCTCTGTCTCTGCCCCTTCCCCTGCTCACTCTCTGTCTCTCTGTCTCTGCCTCTCTCTCTCAAAAATAAATAAACATTAAAAAAAAAAAAAAAAAAGAAGCATTATCTTTGGAGTCAGCGGACCTGGTTTGAGTACTACTTCTCCTGGAGTCTTTGCTGTTTTTACCTTGGGAAATTACTTAACCTCCAAGTGTTACTTTCCTTATGCATGAAACAACAGAGATAATAGTATCTGTATCATAATTGTGTTGGTTCAGTGGGAGTGCTCATTAAACCTTTAGCATGTGGGGCGCCTGGGTGGCTCAGTTTAGGCTAAGTGTCCGACTTCGGTTCATGTCATGATCTCATGGGCTGTGGGTTCGAGCCCCGTGTCAGGCTCTGTGCTGACGTCTCAGAACCCGGGGCCTGCTTCAGATTTTGTGTCTCCCTCCCTCCCTCTCTCTGCTCGTGCTCTGTGTCTCTCTTTCTCTCTCTCAAAAACAAACATTAAAAAAAAAACCAAAAAACCTTTAGCATGCAAAAAGCCTTGAGTAAAATTTAACTATTATTCATTATTACTGTTATCATTAATAATAATACTTATATAAAATCTTGATTAGAATTTATGAGCTGATTTATATAAGCACATTTTAAAAAATTATAAAAACGCTTAAGAACATAGAAGTAAAAATTCAAACAGCATAAATGTGAATAAAAGAAAAATGAAAAGACTATATTGCCCTACAGCCTGACCTCACTTCCCAGGGGAAGCCATTGAGAAATACTTTTTTTTTTTTTAATTTTTTTTTCAACGTTTATTTATTTTTGAGAAATACTTTAAAGTTAATTTTTATGTAAAATATATCTCAAACACTCATAAGATGATTTATCAACTTTAAACACTATCAGTTGATTCCATGCCATTTTCCGTATCCACCCTACTAGCCCCATTTGAGTTCATTATATTTTGGTTTTTCTATTCATTACTTTTATAACTTTGAATTATTTACATAGCCCTGTTTCTTGACCTAGCAAACATTAGACAAAATTCTGGATCCCCACTGTTATCATGAGGAAATTCCTGCTCTTATCCTTTCCAGCCCCCCCCACCCATATAACTAACTCCCAGCTATCATCAGATACGTTATTATTTTATGTTGTCAAGATATATTTATGTTCTGTTTGGTAATTATATTTATGTTTTCCATGTTGGTTAGTAGGTTGATTCTGAAAATTGAGAATCAATAGTTTTTATAATTTTATAAAATAAAAAATATTTTCTTTGTAGAGCCAAATAGTATGATTGGACCTGTGGAGAAGATATCATCTTAATGTCATAAAACTTGTGTTCATAAAAGAACATTCTAAGCATAAAGATCAAATGGACTTTAATTTTTTTTAACATTGTCAATTATTCAAAACCATGACACTATTTGTACCACAGTCTCTTCTTTATTTCTTTGTTTCTCTTGATACTTCTAATTGGTCTTCTTTTTTTTTTTTTAATTTTTTTTTTCAACGTTTATTTATTTTTGGGACAGAGAGAGACAGAGTATGAACGGGGGAGGGGCAGAGAGAGAGGGAGACACAGAATCGGAAACAGGCTCCAGGCTCTGAGCCATCAGCCCAGAGCCCGACGCGGGGCTCGAACCCACGGACCGCGAGATCGTGACCTGGCTGAAGTCGGACGCTTAACCGACTGCGCCACCCAGGCGCCCCGGTCTTCTTTTCTATAGAAGAAAGATATCATATCTTAAGATTGTTTTGCTGCTTAATAATAATATTTCTTTAATATGGATCCACCATAGTAGGTAAAAAGGAACCATAGTAGAGTACAGGGGAAATAAACTGACTCTGTTTTTTTTTTTTTTTTTTTTAATTGCTTCAGGTTTTGTTTGTTTTTTTTTTTTTTTTAAGGATACCAAAAGGTTTTGTTTCATATAAAGACACATACAATTTCTTTGGGAATAGGCACACTTGTGAATATTAAAATAACAAAAAAATGTAAAGAAATTAAACATAATTTTGCAAGTTATATATTATTGTATGATGTCCTAAAACTCAGTATTTGTGAAGATTTTAACGTGTTACACAAATTCATTAGGAAAAATACATAAATGCATTGATTTCATAAAACTTTAAGTAGACACTTCCTAAATGTATCTTTGACATTATCTATCCCTACAGAATCTCACTGATATTTATCTTCCTATACCAAAGTCTGAGTCATTTGATTGGGTTCATCTAGGTATAGCATACTCAATTATACAGAACTCTCTCCTGAGAAAAGAAGAGGGAATTAAAGAAATTAGAAGGCAACACGTTGCATATTTAGTTGTAAAGAACAGATAGTTTAGGAAAAGTAAGTGCTTAAGTGGCCATCTAAAAGGCCCAATTAAAACTAATTTAGATTTGTCTCAGGATTTTTTTTTGGAAATTTTCTTTTTTTTAATATTAATTATTATTTTTTAAGTTTAAATTCAAGTTAACGTATAGTGTAATAATGATTTCAGGAATAGAATTTAGTGATTCATCATTTATGTATAACACCCAGTGCTCATCCAAACAAGTGCCCTCCTTAAAGTCCATTGCCCATTTAGCCAAACCCCCCCAACCAACACCCCACCAGTACCTTACTGTCTTGATGATTACAGCTTTGTAACACAGCTTGAAGTCTGGAATTGTGATGCCTCCAGCTTTGATTTTTTTCTTTCTCAGGATTGCTTTGACTATTTGGGGTCTTTTCTGGTTCCATACGAATTTTCGGATTGTTTGTTCTAGCTCTGTGAAGAATGCTGGTGTTATTTTGATAAGGATTGCTTAATTGCTTCAGTTTTTTTTTTTTTTTAATGTTTGAAGATATATCTATGTTACCCTCACATTTGATTAGATTTCTGGGTACTGAATTTCAGATTCAAAATTAATTTCACTGAATTTGAGGCCATCATTTGGCTATCTTCTAGCATTTAGTGTAACTGATAATGAATTCCCTGTGATTCTGTGTCTCATTCCTATGTAAGAAACTTGTTTTTGTTGGTTTGTTTCATCCTCAGGAAAGTCTTTTGGAATTTTCTCTTTATTTTTGGGGTTCTTAATTTCCTAAGAGTTTGTTCATTTCTTCTGTTTGGCTGTCACTGGGACTGCAAGTATGAAGTCTTATGTCTTTCTTCAGCTCTGGGAGATTTTCTTCAACCGTTTATTTGATTATTTTATGTCTGTTTCTTTTTTGTTCTTACTTTCTGGAACTTTTTTTAGGTAAATATGTGTTCTTAAAGATTTATCCTCTGTGTATCAATTTTTCTTTCATATTTTCTCTCTTTAAAAATTTTTTTGTGCTTATTTATTTTTGAGAGAGAGAGAGAGAGCGAGAGAGACAGAGCACGAGTGGAGGAGGGGCAGACAGAGAGGGAGACACAATCTGAAGCAGGCTGCAGGCTCTGAGCTGTTGGCACAGAGCCTGATGTGGGGGCTCAAACTTGTGAACCGTGAGATCATGACCTGAGTGGAAGTCTGACACTTAACCAACTGAGCCACCCAGGCGCCCCTCTTTTTGTTTTGATTGCATAATACATAGGATCTTTTTTATATTTATCAATCATAGTTTTGGTTTCTAAGAACAATTTGTTTTCCATTTCCTTATTTTTAGGGGGTGGAGGTTGTATTATTATCTCACATATCTCTGGGAATAGTAAGTGACTTCCCTCCCTGCCAGTTTAGTTGTTTTCTTTGCTTCTATTGGTCCTCTCTTTTAGATTGTTGCTATTCCTTATATACTGTTAATTGTTGATTGTTCAGATTTATGAACAAAAAACAAGGCTGATTAATATGGGTAGGTGAGTTAGGCTTTCTGCTTTTTGCAGAGTATTCTGCATGTAGATATATTATTCCTTTTCATGGCTGCAGAGTTTTACATTGAATGGATGTGCTGGAATTTATCAAACTCTTCTTCTGCTGACTGGAAGTTAGATTCAATCTGATTTTTGTATAATAAATACTACTGCACCAAATACACTTGTACAGATTTTGGTGCTTATTTGTAAATAAGTTTAAAGAGACATTTCTGGGTTATAGACTATGTGTATTTGAAGCATGAATTAAGAATAATCCTGTGTATTTAGGTAGTTTCATATATATAATAGGTGTTTATATGATAATGCAAAGGGACCACAGGACACAGTAAAAATTAAATCTCCTTTAACCTCTCCTTGTCTTCCCTCTGCCATCCTCGTCTTACTCAACTACTGTTATCACATAGGTATGAGTGACTCTGTGTCTGTGTGCGTGTGAATGTGTCTGTGTGTGTGTGTGTATTTCTTCTTAAAAACATTTTTTTTAATGTTTATTTATTTTTGAGAGACAGAGAGCGAGCAGAGGAGGGGCAGAGAGAGAGACACACACACACAGAATTTGAAGCAGAGTCCAGGCTCTGAGCTATCAGCACAGAGCCTGACATGGAGCTCGAACTCAGGAACTGCAAGATCATGACCTGAGCTGCAGTTGTATGCTCAACTGACTAAGCCACCCAGGTATCCCTGTGTATTTCTTCTTCTTAGGTAAATTCCTAGAAGTGGGATAGCTAAGTCAAAGATTTGAGAAGCATTTCTTTTTTACAAGTGAGTAAAATTTCTTTCTGTGAAAAATATTCATATTTGACTACTTTTAATTTGAGCCATTTGAGCCCTCCAAGCAGTGTGCCATGAGACAGGCCTTGAGAGTTCACATCTCATGCCTCCTTCACTCACTTCAGCTGTTCCCAGCCCCTTTCCCATCTGTATGCCAAAGGTTTTCCTGGAGACACACATTTATCTTCACCAGTATTAGAACAGAGTAGATTCTTGCAGTTCTACATTATCTCTACTTCTTCCTTCTAGTGTTGGAATCCATGGCAAATGACAGTAATAAAGAAATGATGCTTGGCTCTTTTGTTCTCTCTACAGCACAATAGAAGGTAAATGGTGCAATTAGATTTTTGCATAACAACATAAAGAGGCCAATATTTAATGATGGACAGCTTTCTGTGCTGAACAGTGTAATCACTGAAATGCTATTTGTCTTCTTACCTTCTCATTACTATCTTTTTTGTTCAGTTCCAGTGCCTTTTACAAGCTTTCTTTTCTCCATCTGTGGACAGTCTTCGTTGAGTATATGATGTTTCTAATGATACTAATCTACAGAGAGACATACTCTCCTTATTACAGCCCTAAAAGAGTCAGAACAGTATCAAGAAAGCTTAGCATTGAAATTCTCAAAGATAGGTAGTTTATTGTATTAATTCTCATTGTAAGTTTTGGTGAACAGTGTGGAGGTTTATATTAGTAAATAAAGCAAGACCGGGTAGTAGAATGTTCATAGAATTTTAAAATTATGGCAAATGGGACTGGGACCCATCTGTGCCACCGATACACTGTGCAACCTTGGGAAAATAAAAATATCTGTGTGTCCACTTTCTCATCTGTAGGTGTTCACAGGATGATTGTATGTATTAGAGAGATAATATATGCAAAGCACTTTGTCAAGTGTTATCAAGTGTTATATAAAATTATAGTCATAATGTTAAAGTGAGAAATGGACAGAACTTTTATTAAAATCAAGAATAACTTTCATGATAATCTCCACCATTTCTCATTATGCTGTAGTTTTAGCTTCAGAAATGTTGTGTTTTTATAGTTCAGTAAATGGAAAATATAAAAGGCCATTCCCTTTTTAGCATGGGGCATCTTAGTGATTCAGACTCTTATTGGCCTTAATGAATGTTGCAAGCAGCCTGTTGAGACCAGAGTACAGAGTAAAAATAAAGGTGTAGTGGGAATCAAGGCCAGAAGGGTGGTGAAGCCAGATTGGGAAGGGCCTAGGATACCAGCTCTAAGAAAAATAGATCTTAATTATTGAGTATTGGAATCTGTGGGACTGTCACTTTGGGAGGGTGATATGGAATACAGAAAGATGCCAATAGATGCAACAAGAGGATGAAAGTTCTTCAGTGGCAAAGGATCCAGAAATATTGCCATTTGGAAATAACTACATAAAACAGGAGAATGGCATGTTCCCAAGTGGAGGCATCATTCTCCCAAAGTTCCTGTAGAAGTTACTCCTAACTACTCAATCTATTTCTGAGGGTGAGGTTTTGACCAGGAGTGAGAGGCTCACCTTTGCATTCTTGGGGGGCGAGGAGGGGGGTGGATTTCATAGCCACCTACCTTACCACACAGTAGAGTCTAGCTTGGGTTTTCCTGTTCACCAGGTACAAGAAACTGTTCCAGAATGGGTCAGCACATCTCTGAGTCTTTACTCAAGGGAATGGGTACAATAGCTCAGCAGACCCAGGTTGTCTATTCCTCCAAGATGCAACAAAGATTTGTAAGAAGGGGGAAACACAATGATGGAGCCCAATGGACCAGTTAAGGAACAGGCTGGGAACAGTGAGAGTACTAAAGACCTTTGCCTTAGGTCAAGTATGAAGTAGCAGTGTCTTAAGTTGGAAGGTATGGTGGGAATGGGGAGATACAGTGAGATGGCAGTAACAGAGTGAGAGAGGAAACAGTATTAGATATAAAGGAGAAGTTAGAAGGAGGAGTCAGGGATTGGGTCAAGATTTCACACTCCAGTGGGAATGGAAACATCATAATAGAAATTGGGAAGAGGAGAAGATTTGGATAGTAGGGAGAAGAAAAACAGCAATGTCCACCAAGTAGTTGGAAATGCAGAAATAAATTTGATAAGGGTATTCAGAATTGGAGAGTGAGAAAATAGATTTGGAAAGTTCCTATTTATAAGCCAAGGTCAAATTTTGGTATAAGAGAAGTTTCTATAAATTATATTCCATTGAAACAAACAGCTTGTTTTCACTGAAAAGTTTATTCACATTATACAGGAGATACTCAGAGAGAGGATGCTTTTAGCAACTAGTGCTGGCTTGGCCAGTTCCATTGCCTTCCTTTAGGGCCATGGTGCAGGGCACTTGTTAGCACTCAGAAATCTTTGTTGGATGAGTATGTGGAGCCACACTGTCTGGCATACCCTGAAAGCAGCAGTTTGCACAAGGTGAGAGTCATCAATTTTGAATAGTCACCCACTTACTTAGTCACCAAGTATACTAGGGGTGTTCTGCTTTGCTGCACATTAGAATCATCTGGGGAGCTTTTAAAACATCCTGAGGCCAGGCTACAATCCAGGCCAATTAAGGCCCTCCACTCCAGGTGATTTTAATGTGCATCCAAGGGTCAGAAACACTGCCAAATATCTCCCCTGAGAAGCATGATTGATGCTTACCTTACGATACTGTCCTCTCAGAAACTGCCCTGTGGAATTTGTTGTGTAGGCATTCGCTCCATGTGAACCTCCTTATACTACACTATAGGGTAGTATAGATAGATGTGGGAGGTGAAGAGGAGACAGTGGGCCTGAGAAAGTCAGAGAGGGAAGAAGAGAACCATGAAAACACGATGTCATAGACACCAAGAGAGGGGACTTCCAGGAGCGTGAGTTGGTCATCAGTGTCAATCACTGATGTCCAATGCTGTGGCAATTTAGGGATGGTAAGGAATGAGAAGAAGCCAGAGAGTGTTGCATCGAGTTTCAGTATAGTGATGTGGTTGGAAGCCAAACTGGAAAACAGGTAAAGACACTGGAATCATGGAGGTATTAAGTGTAGACAGAGGCAAGAGACTAGCTACACACGTGCTTTGCGCTGTGCTTTAGCTGACCTGCACGTCGTTGTGCTCCACAGCGTTCAAAGACTAAAAAAAATTAGTTTTCAATATTTTAAAATTGGGAGGTTTCACATAAAACATAATTTTTTCTTTCTCTTGAAAAAACTGGGAGATCTGACAACAATGGCCTTTGCTTCCTCTTGGCAACAATTGGTTGTCCATTTTAGAAAATAATGTGCTTTCTTGACCCCCTGTCCCTGATGGTTATCCTTTCTACCAGCTCATTTCTCTCACTTGCATGACCTCGGTGGCTGCTGTAGGAGAGTGATTTTGGGATTTGGATTTGATCCAAATCTGTCACATGGTTTGTCAGAGAAAGGGAAAAGAGGGGCCCTGAGCATCACTGGAAGAGGGCAGGGAGAAGTCTGTGTTGAGGCTGTTGCGGGTGAGAAGGGAATTGGAACAGGTAGAGGGCAAAGTGGAATAAAGGAAGAGCTTCTCCAGACATTTGGGGGAAGAGAGGAAGAGAAGATGAGAGGTGTTTCTTAGTCTTAGTATCACAGGTTCATCACTATGAGTCTGGTGGAGAACACAGCACTAGAGCCTGGGAAACATGGAAAAGATTTGGAGCAATCATAATAGAAACTAATGAGAAGATGCCCAAACTTGGAGTGGAAGGTGAGACACTGGCCCTGAAAAGTACTGACTACACAAAGATTTCTGGGCTTATTTAGAAACAGCTCTTCCTTATGTATTTGGAGACAATGGTTTTAAAATAGAAACTTTTATTTTGTAGCATTTGAAGTCATGTTATTTTAAAACTCATCTTTTAAAAAATATAGTTTCAAGGGCATTAAAGAGTAAGTCCCATATAAACCATGAACAACATAATAAAGCTTAACTGCTTTTATAATGTTCACATTTTATGGTAACTTGATTGTATGTTGCAAAGTTTTCTGTTCCATTATTTTTCCAATGGTAGTGCCATTTTTATTAAATTATGTAGAGGAATGGTTTAAAAGCACTTCTGCCAAAATAATTCAAATGTTGTGGTTCAGTGCCAATATTTCTGTTTGACTAAACCCTTTCAGATAACATAAAAGCAATTTGTTCTTATTGAATGGAACAAATGTTTGTTTGTTTCTTAGGGATTTTTTTTTTTTTTTGTTATTCAGGTCTGCTTATTTTTAGAGATGGAAGGCATTGTATAAACTGAAATGGTGTTGCATCAAAATTATCCTTCATCAATTTGTTATACACCACTTATTTTTAATTGATGCTGGAAGCTCCTAGGCTGTTCATGGGTAAATTTGTTTTGCTGATTTAAGTATTTGGAGATTGTTGCATGGAGTCTGGAAAGCATTACAAATCCTGAATCTGTATTTGAGGAGACTATGGCTTATAGAAAAACAGGAGGGTAAAAATCATATTGTTTCATTGAAGACTTTATGAGTAGGGATAAGATTGATTTTCATAGAGTTTACACATCTGTCTTTTTTCCTACTCTTCAGAATCATCTTATATATTCATTTGTACCATTTAATTTCTTCATGTGGAGAGAAAATTTTCTATGATTTATGAGACAGTCTCAGAAATAGTTAATTAAATTATATAATTTGAGAGATGTTGTATGTTGGGGTTTCAAGGGGGCCATTCAGTCAATTCCATCTCCCCTCTGAGTTCTGAACCAACTGAGAAATAGACACAGGAAATGGACAATGAGAATAAAACACAGAAATAGACATGGGAATTTTATTACGGATAAAACTGGAGAATGTGGGGCCAAAATGGGCTTCCTACTCCCTCCCCAACAAGTTTCGGACATGAATGGAGGATGGGTTGGGCCTGCAGAGTGGTATTTCCCCTGCCATCTCCTTGAAGTACTATGGCCCACTCATACCTGTTGGGCTTAGAGAACCTTAGTGAGAGGCCACTCGTATGTAGCAGCCTTGAACTCTTTGATCCATCCAATGATGAAAAGTGAACTACTGAACATCAGGCTCTCATCACAAAACACAGAGGAAAAATGTCCCTCCTACTAGAAGCCAGTGAGTAGCATCCATGTAGCTACAGTGTCTACAGCTAGAGCAGAAGTTCTCATTTTGTGAACCAGCAAGAATGTGAGGATGTGAAAGGAAGGTTCCACTTACACTGGGAAACTCTGTTCCTATGGACCTACAACTCAGTGCCATACTGCACAAAATTTTATAATTAGGGATTACTTCTCTGGACTAGTCCTTCTTTAATTCTTGTGATTCATTTAAAATGAATTTGATAGAAGGAAAAGGACAGTCCTATATAAAGTCATGAGAAACACCATACTATGTGTCAGGTACCTTTTTTACATGTTGGGAAAGGATATAGCATGAAACAGAATTGTTCGTACCTTCCTTTCCTTTCCTTTCCTTTCCTTTCCTTTCCTTTCCTTTCCTTTCCTTTCCTTTCCTTTCCTTTCCTTTCCTTTCTTTCTCTTGTTCTTCTTTTCTCCTTCCCTTTCTGGTTGTCACTGGTGAGGCAGGTAGTAAATCTACTACTCTCTGTGTCCCTACCCCAAACCCAAAGCTCATTTCTGTGCTGGAATAACTGGGCAAGATGCTTTTTCTACTTTCAAAAAATGTAATTTTAAGGGCATCTGCTGGCTCAGTTCGTTGAGCATCCGACTCTTGATTTCTTCTCAGGTCATGATCTCAGGGACATGGGATCAAACCCCATGTTGAGCCCTGTGTTGGGCTCTGCACTGAGTGTGGAACCTTCTTGATTCTCTCACCCTCACCCTCTGCCCCTCTCCCTCACTTGCACTTGCTCTCTCTCTCAAAAAAAAAAAAAAAAAAAGAAAAAGAAAAAAGAACAGAAAAAAAAGCAACATAATTTTATACATTTATCAGTTGCCTAAATTTTATTTGATGAAACATGATCTAGTGGCTACCCAAAGCACACACAAATGATGATAAGTTGAGCTCAGAGTTATCCTGTCTCCTACCCCTGTCTGCTAGTCTTCAGACTAGCCTCCTCCAATTACTTTTTCTACAGTTTACCAGAAAAAAACACCCAAATTATATGGAAAAGCGAGAGAAGGACAATTACAAAGTTCACAGTGATTGCCTTTGGGTGGGTGAGTGGAAATAATCAGAGGAGTAATTGGGGAAGGTCTTATGGGCCATCAAAGGCACTGGTAGATATTTTTAAATTGGGTAGTAAGTACATGCATATTAATTTTTACTGGTATCTTTCTACCTTTCACAAATATTACTTATATCTTTTAAAAATATCTTATCATTTGGAATTATAAATCCAATTTTAAAAAGAATCCAAATCATCTGTCTTCTTCACTCTCTAAAGCCTCTTTTCAGCTTCTAAGAATATGAATTTAAGAATTCTGTCATATGCTTTGCATATGACGCTAAATTAGTCGATATTCTGGTTGCAAGTGACAGAAATCCAGTTCAAATGATTTAAGCACCCACTCCCCCCAAAAGAAAAATAATTTGTTGACTTACATAACAAAGAAGGACAAATGTGCCCTCAATTGTGGTCTGGCCACATCCAGAAGTTCAAACAGTATGGATTCAGAGAACAGTATGGATTCTCTCTTTTGTCTTTCTCAATTATGTTACTATTTGCATTTTTGCTTTAGTTTTTCTTATTACAGGTGACTTCAGGGACTTAGTCACTTAAGTGTCTGACTTTGGCTCAGGTCACAATCTCATAGCTCATGAGTTCGAGTCCCGTGTCGGGTTCTGTGCTGACAGCTCAGAGCCTGGAGCCTGCTTCAGATTCTGTGTCTCCCTCTTTCTCTGCCCCTCCTGCACTTGTGCTCTCTTCTCCCCCCCCCATCAAAAATAAATAAAAATTACAAAAAAAAATTTAAGAACTAAGTGACTTCATCCACCTGGCCAAGGAAGACAGTCATGAGACTCCAGCTCACACTGCCCTTCTAACTTGAGATTCTAGGGGAAAATAAACATCTTTCCTGATAGCCAGAGCTTGCTATGTAATTTGTGGGGTCTCTTGTTCAAATGCCAGGAAAAAAGTGTCATTAAAGGTACTAAAATATAAAGTATTTTTTTTGAATTCTGTATTGTCTTTAAACTTGTCATTGTGTTTTTAAAAGTTTCTTATATAATGTTTTTCCAAGTAAAGAAAAACTAAAATGTTAAGAATGAGTATGAATCTAACCATTTATCATATTGTACGATGCTAGTTTTCAATGCAAATATACGAGCATTTAATTCATACTTGGAAGCACTAAAATTATACAATTTATAATTCATACGTGTAATTCATATATATTCTGTTCTTACCAGACCAATGGAATTGTTGTATAAATGAACTCAACTGCTTTTATTTTACTTCTTGATACACTCACATTCCACTTTTGCCCTTCAGCTTAGCAATGAATAAGGAATAACTGAACGGAAGAGGAACTATGAATTCCCTATCTTTCCTTTCCTTCAGTGTCATCGTTTTTAGTGAGTTTGTTTAGTAAAGGGAAGTGACACAAGTAAGAAAGGATATGATGAAGTTATCTAGTTTTGTTTTGTAAAGTGCCATTGCCTTTTTTCTGCATTGGAAGCAAATTCTGGTTCAAATGGGAAGTGTGGTCTCTTGGGTCTGTCAGCACCCCCACTTATTCAGTTTTAAATGTAACATACTTACCTTGTCCTTTGAGTCTCACAGAACTGCTACACATTGTGGGTCTATTGGAAGGCTGTGTTTATGGGGCATCATAAATGCTACTCTGCAAATAGAGTGTGTAGTTTCTTTGCTCACGTGCATGCCCTGTTGTCCTGTAGGACTTCACTTATAAAGCACAAGTTCAAAGATAAAATTATTGAGAATTTAAAAATGGCAATAACAGACCATTAAACCAAGTATAGGATACTTTTGAGTTGACTGAAGAGGTCTTTGTGGCTGAACACGTTATACACACCAAGCCAGATCTGCTGGTAGACTTGACAGGGATTCCGATTGGCCTAGTTTTGGTTATGCAGCTATTTTTGAACTTACCACTTGGTCCAGTGTATGGAGCATTCTAATGGGTCAGGCTTTGCTCACCTGTCTGCAGCTAGAGCCAAAAATAGGGTGTTGTCAGCCTCCCCAACTAGGAGGAGTAGAGGAGCGCTTCATCAAAGACCAGATAATGGGCAGACAATGTATATTTACTATAAGGGGCTTTACATCAGTCTGCTTCACTTTCATCTCCTGCTGGGGCTCCTCCTCAAACACCCCACACTGTTGTCTCAGGACCTTTTTATCTTTTCTGGGACATACCAAGCTCCTGTATGGCTGTGCTTTTGCACGTGGTCTTCCTTTTTCTTGCAACGTATTTCCTCTTCCCCTGGAAAACTTTAACCAATTCTTTAATACAATTCAAATTCACTGCCTGTCTGGGATTGGCTCTGACATCCTTGGGCAGATTAGTTGCTCAGACCTTAAATATTTACTGTTCTTTGTTTTTGAGTCACAGCACTATTGCTTCTATTCCAAAGTATTTATTTTTTTGTCTTCTAACCCCAGTAGATTCTGGGCTCCTTGAGAGCAGGGTGGTCTTATCCGTTTCTTCAGTGTTCAGTGTAGAGCAAATGCCTGTTATGTAATAGGTCCTAGATAAGTGTCAAATGAAACACAGCGAAAAGCTGGTTATATAAAATAGTGTTTTCAAACTGCCTTCTCTAATATTAACCTTGTACCCCAAAAGGGTGCTTTCATAAATGAATCCCATATTTGATATATCATTGGGTGGCATCGGAGACTTTTCAGATTCTTTTTCTCTCAAGCACTGGGCTGTTTTCTGAGTGAAGTGAAACATCTCTTGGTTAAAACTTTCAGAGGGAACAACTAAATGCAAAACTTAGAGAAGCAACGTTTTCAATTCAGATAAATTTCCAGATCAATTCAGTCTATTTCCTAAAAATCAAACACACTGTTTAGGGGTTGATACTGGGATTGTTGGTGTTGGTGACAAGCAGTGAACACTGTGTCCCACCTTGCCCATGGGCAGATCAGCCTGGACTCTGGAGCTACATGTGTCAGGGATGTGAGACCAGTCACACATCACCTTTGTCATGATGTTTATTCTCACATCATTATGCTCATCTGTAGTGGCGCTGTCCGGGGAATGCCGGAAAGCACGTGATATGATCCAGTGCTTACTTTGAGATTCCCCTGCCCAGTTCCACGTATTTGGAGGCCCTATTCTAGCACATATCAAGATGAAAGGACCTTTGAGAAATTTGCTCCAGGGAAGGTGCAGCCATTGAAACAATGTAGGCAGTTGCCTTGTGTTAGAAATAGGGGTAAGCTAACAGTCTGGAAGGCTCTCTGAAACTGAATGTGTATAATTACTGGATTCCAACAAAAAGGACAAAAAATGGAGCAAAAGTGAACAAGATGAAAGCAGCAGTAAACAAAATCACATAGAAATAAATTAAAAAATCAATGATGTGAATATGTGGATTTGTATAAAGAGTAAAAAACAATAGAAATATTATAATATAGAATTGTGAGAGGAAACCCTTATTGTCACAAAATCTCAGTTCTGCTTAGCAAAATCTTGATGCATTTCTTTTTACTATACTTTAGGTATAATCTTTAAATATTGACTTTTCTCCAAGGAAATGAAACATACATAGATTTTTATACAGTTCTTTTTTTTTTTTTTTTTTTTTGGACATTTTTTTCTTTGGACAGATCACACTGCTAGTTGTTATTTGCAGTTTGACATTGTATAAAGTGCACAAATAGCTCCATGTTTTGAACTTGTTTTCCATTGTTCCATAACGATAAAAACAAGCTGATCAAATAGACCCTTAAATATAAACTAATATGGAGTTTATAATTAAGAGGCTGCTGGAATTTTGAAGACATATAAAAATTGAGCAGGTCATGTGTCTGCTCCCATATTTCTAATGCAAATGGTTTTTTGCATTTATTGATTCAAAAAAAAAACATTCGCTATCCATCATACCTCTAGAAAACTGTAAACTATGATTAATGCATCTTGTAAACATTATATTTGATTGGTCATGATGCCATATCATCATAGAAAAATTAATCACTTAAATCAATATTGAATTGAGATATATGGTTAGAATATTTAAAAACCCTCTGTCTTTAATCATTATTTGGTGATTTTTCTAATTCTAAAAGAAGATGAATGTTGTATCAGCTAATGACATCTGATTCAGGGCATCTTGTAACTAACAGCCCCTAAGGAGAGAAAGTCCACTTCTGGAGGTTTTTTTCAACATTTATTTATTTTTGGGACAGAGAGAGACAGAGCATGAACGGGGGAGGGGCAGAGAGAGAGGGAGACACAGAATCGGAAACAGGCTCCAGGCTCCGAGCCATCAGCCCAGAGCCTGACGCGGGGCTCGAACCCACGGACCGCGAGATCGTGACCTGGCTGAAGTCGGACACTTAACCGACTGCGCCACCCAGGCGCCCCTGGAGGTTTTTTTTAAAGGTAAAGGGAAGAATGTGACAAAAAAAATTAGACGTGCCAGAAAAAATAGACTATAAGTTTATAGTAATGAATGTGAAGTTTTCCTCTTACATGGCAACAATAATCTATCACCTCCCACACCCTTCTCTAATGAAAAAAACTAATTGTCCTCAGAGATAACATCTGCTAAATATAGTGTCAATATAACAGGTTGTTAGAAATGTGTTAAATAGCACATTAATTAAATTGATACCCATGCATTTTTAAGACTTTAAAAAAACTTCCTATTAAATGATGGCATACATTTGAAGAAATATGTAGCTGTTTTTGTAAAGTGGAGATACCCTGCATCCAAAAGTGATAGAAAAGGGTCATTAACTTAAGCTGAAAATTTAAAAAAAGGCAAAACTCATTTTTTAACCTCTTGATACTTCATTACTAGCAAAAGAAAGTGATTTCTTGGGGTGTGGAAGAAGTTGAGGCAAACAGCTGAGTGCTCACGGGCTTCGTATATCCAGGTGCATGTGCAGTACATGCGATCAGTGAGATATTCAGCATTGTTCTTTTTTTTTTTTTTTAATTTTTTTTTCAACGTTTATTTATTTTTGGGACAGAGAGAGACAGAGCATGAATGGGGGAGGGGCAGAGAGAGAGGGAGACACAGAATCGGAAATAGGCTGCAGGCTCTGAGCCATCAGCCCAGAGCCCGACGCGGGGCTCGAACTTGCGGACCGCGAGATCGTGACCTGGCTGAAGTCGGACGCTTAACCGACTGCGCCACCCAGGCGCCCCAGCATTGTTCTACTATTATTAAATTTTACACATACATGAACCCCAGTAATACATGCAACAGAGGGTTTCTGTGTTCAAGATTTGCCACCATTTAGCCTTGCCTTTACATTTTGGAATTCTGTAATTAAAGTTATCCCTTTATTTGTATAATCAAATACTAAGTATAGGACTTTTGAACTGGTCTGTTTCAGAAAATAGGTTTAAGAGGAGGGGTGAATTCCCTAATTTCACTTGGCTCTAAATGCAGAATTCCAGTCTATATATATATTCATACTAGTAGGTGCTCTGCAGAAAAATAGTTCTGTGCTGTACCGATTTTGCAGAAATACCTGGTAAAACGAAGTTAAACGTGTTTCTTCAGCATGTGACTATTTAGAATGTATGGTATGACTAAAGTGCATTGTGACTGTCTGAGAGGCAGACATAGTTCTTAGCACTGACCTTAGTGTTAAGGCCATGAAACCCTGGACAGCAGAATCCTGCACTGTAGGATGGAGGAATGTATTACTTATAGTCAGTTTCCCTGTTTGTGAAGGTCTTTCATTATACCTCTGGTGAGGGTTAGAATCTGAACTGTGAGTGAAAAAGTGACACCTGCCTAGTAGGCCGGGTCATGGGACCATCACCCAGGAATCTAAAGTGTTTTCCTTACCACACAGGATAGACTTTAGAAGGAATGGGTGACCTGGATACTTAACAGCACAAAGTCAGGAATGGAAGAGGCTGGGTGAGGTACATGAGGACCCTTTTTCCGTGTCACATTTTGAGCTGTTATTTCAGCTTCACTGAATTTATTCTATAGTATTTATATTCTCTATTTTTCTTTTTTCTTTTTCTCTTTTTTCTTTTCTTTCTTTCTTTCTTTTTTTCTTTTTTACAGTAACCTATCAATTAATAATTAATACATCAGTGAATGGATGGTGAGGGCAAACCAGGCCTGATCCTAATGGAGGAATTGAGGCCAATTCCTTTGGTCTTAGGAGGTTGGACAATCTAGAACAGCCTTTCATTCAGTCTGTGGAGCTTTCTTGTGCCATATACGCAGAGCTCTTTCATCCAACGTATCACCTAGATATACTTTGAACTGCTTTTCTTTCATTGCTGCCCATTTTTATGGGTGAGATTCCAGATTTCAAATAATTCTGTTTTACCAAATAAGAGAAATTAACATCTTTACTAAGATCTTCACTAAGATCTTAAATGTTTTCCAGTCTTTCTCTAATACTATTTCTACCCCTGATGACGATATTTGTGGCAGTGGTTTGTGTCATCAGGTTATCTCTAAGCACAGTTCCTGCTTGGCCCTCTTCAAGGTGCCTGCCAAGGACAGTCAGTTAGGCATCTGTAGAGAATTTAAGAACACTAAGAAAACCAGGTGGGTCTGCTTTGTATTGTTATGCTTCAGTGAGTTTAAACAATGCCAGTAATAGGAATAGTCCTACCTTCAGGGGCAGATACACCTGTGCCCCCCGCCCCCCAAGCAATGTTCCCTATTAAAAACTGTTGGAGAAACCAAACATACTTTATATATCTTATGCTTTCCCATCCTAATCTGTCTCAAGGACAACTTAATTTCTCTTATTTGGTAAAACAATTATTTGAAATCCGGAATCTCACCCACAAAAATTTAAAACTGGCTTCTCATTGAGTTGCTTCTTGATTACTGAAGGAAAAATGCCTATGCCTGTGTAATAAAACCACTAAACTTAAAATACATGAAATCTGAGGCTTTTCTTTGTTTTAAGACAAGCAGCATCATACTGTAGAATTTACTCTTTTTTAAAAATTATTTATTTATTTATTTTGAGAGAGACAAAGACAGCATGAATGGAGGAAGGGCAGAGAGAGAGGGAGACAGAGAATCCCAAGCAGGCTCTGTGCTATCAGCTCATGGAGCATGATGCGGAGCTCCAAGTGGGGGTCGACCCCGCGAAACCCTGAGATCATGACCTAGGCTGAAACCTAGACTCTAAGCTTAATGGACTGAGCCACCCAGGTGCCCCTAGAATTTACTCTTGAATGCAAAGACCTTGTTGTAGTGGTGACTCTGATGCTGATAAACCATTGAGACCTCAAGCATGGCATCAAGCCTCTGAGCCTCAGTTTCCCTCTTTGAAGGTCAGCCTGATGCTGTCAAAGGTCATTAATGAAGAAACTAGGTTATTAACAACATGGTCATTTTAACTGATTATGCAAAATTAAAAATTTTAAAAATCTGGGTTAAAGGAATAATAATTGATTATATAAGCCATTACAGTCTTGTTCATTTTCAGAAAAAAAAAATATGGAAGTTCTACTAACTCCTAAATACTAAACTCTGAATTTCTAGAACTCTCAAATACTAAACTCAAACTTCTAGAATTCAAATGGGAAGAGAAGGAATTGCTTCATGAACCAGAACTTCTCCTGCAGATTTTAGGAGGTGAAACAACAACAACAACAACAACAACAACAACAACAACAACAACAAATCTAGAAAGGCATGATGTTCACAGATGGCAGGTGCTTTATAATCAGGCTGAAATTAGTCCACTGTGAGGATTTTGCTACTCTGCCTCTGTACCTTACCTCATTGTTTTTTAAGTTTCTCCCAGGTCTCTTCCCTATGTTGGAACCCTACAGAGCATACAAAAGCACTCAATATTCATGGTGGCCATAACTGAATTGTTCTGGTTTTCACCTGTGGTATTTTAAATTTTTTTTTTTCAATGTTTATTTATTTTTGGGACAGAGAGAGACAGAGCATGAACGGGGGAGGGGCAGAGAGAGAGGGAGACACAGAATCGGAAACAGGCTCCAGGCTCTGAGCCATCAGCCCAGAGCCCGACGCGGGGCTCGAACTCACGGACCGCAAGATCGTGACCTGGCTGAAGTCGGACGCTTAACCGACTGCGCCACCCAGGCGCCCCTCACCTGTGGTATTTTAGATATAGTTCCAAAGATCTGTGAATGAATGGCATCTGCTTCTTTTCCACTGATTGAAAAGACTGGTTTTTCTTCATTCACGTAAGCATTGATTCATGCCATTGTTGGGGTGGGATAGAGCAGGGAGTAAGTTCTCTAATTTGAGGAGCTTGCCTTCTTCTCACGGGATGGGGGTAGGAGAAAACAGATGGAGTCAATATGTGCAGATGTAGGTTTTTGATTCATTTAGAGTCCTTGCATAATAAACCTTTTATTCTAAATATTGAGCACAGCGATGTGAGAGTAATGTACTTTTGGGGGTCCAAAGTTCCTACAAATATTTCCAGATGTCAGTTAGATCTAAGAGTTTGACTTAGACTGAACAGTCTGTCTGTCTTTCAAGTCAGGCCAGTCCACACTCTCCCTAGGCCTGGTCCTTGTCACTTTTCCTAAGCCAATTCAGTCATTTTATCTTCTATATCAGTGCTTTCCATGCCTGGCTGTGCCTCAGAATCATGTAAGAAATCACTTAAAGTACTAGTTAAAAATAAACATGTGTATAAATAATACACACATATACATAGTATATATATTTTACATGTTATATATATAAATTAAAAAAAGATACATTTCTTCTCTTAGATATACTCTAAGTTACTAGGAATGAGGGAATGAAGGTCTTGGGATTTGTGTCATTCATAAAGTGCTCCAGGTGATTCTAACTAAGCCAGTTGGCACCATTTTTCAAATCAGATTTTAGGAACTATTACCAGATTCGTCTTTCTAATGCAAAGATTTCTTCAATGGTCTCTTATGAATGCTCAGAACTTTACAGTATAAAGTATAAGGTATTTGAGGAGTCTTCCCACCTTTCCAACCCCATCTTTGATTGCTTCATTACTGGTACTTTATGCTTCAGTCAGACCTGCCTACTGACGTCTCCTCGGATGCCATCAACACGCCTGCGTGCATGTCTTCCTTGTGTCTTTCCACAGGTGCTCAAGGTCTTCTTCCCTTTTCTCCAGGTCTTCACTTTTTTCAAAGCCCAGCTCTAGTACCATCTGGGACACGAGAACCTCCCTTTTTGGACTCTCTTAGTCTTGATCATTTGGGTCACTCATTTGTCATGTGTAGTCCTTTGTGAGCACAAAGTCTAGTTCAGTTCTTGGAAAGGTTTCTAAGTGCCTGGGTACACATGCCATGCCATTTATAGCATTTCATTAATGATAAACAAGTAAAAAACATTTGCCAACCTTTTTAGAAACTAGTGTTTGTATTTTGGATTTCAAAAGACATTGTGTAAATAACAGTGAAGGCATGCATCGTACCTGTCTTAATCACTAAAATTGTGCTCAGTGTCTGGCATATAAATTATTTGTTGAACAAAGTTAGGAAAAAGCCCATGTTGTCTCAAGACCTTTGGTGTTGCTTTTTGTTAATTGTTCTGTGCCTGCTATAATGAGGGTTTGAAGCGTTGGTTTTCACTCTTGTGTTCTCATTATTTCTTTTTTAGCACACAGTGGGAGTTTAAGCTGCCCACTTGACACCATGCCTAGTTCCTGTCCCAGAACGAAGCAGTTTATCATGACTTCAGAAGGAAGCAGAGTAACCTGAATTACCACGTTATTAAAGTAATGTATAAACCTAGAGGCTACTCCATAGCAAACATTCCAGCAGCTCAAAAAACTCACTGTGCTCCATAAAACTGATCTTGTTGGCTCTCTGGGCTTGTTTATTATTACGGACTTTAGGGCAACTTTGAGAATCTGACCATGGTTCACTAGAGAAATTTCTGTTTTATATTCTTTCCGAGCACACGAACTTAAATTCTTCTGATTTTAATTTTGTTCATGCCTCATAATATATTCTCTCTTCAGTGGATATCATCTTTCTGATAACTGTCAGAAATAGCCCTTGTTATATCTGAAAGTAGATATTTCATTGACTGTCATAGTAAATCTTCAGGAAATAAGGTACTTGGAGAAGCAGTAGCCTATATGTTTCTGAATTTAGAAAGCATCTTTTGCTGTCAACCCTGTGTTGTAAATATTCTTTGGTAACACAAATGCCTGTGTGAATGGCAGCCAGACTTCGCTTATTTGGTGTAGATATTTATTAGAAGCTGAAAAATGGTTCCTTGACATATTTTACTAAACTACACAAGGAATACAGTATGATTCTAAATGGACTCTTGATATTTAGGCTCTTTTACCCAGAGCTGAAAGCGTAACCCTGGATATTTTCATTGGCAGCAAATTTTGGCTTTGTTCATTTATTCAGCAGTTATTTATTGAGCATCTTTTCTAGGTCAGATACCACTGGAGGACCTGGGGTACAAAGATGAACAAGATAGGTACATCTTTGTCCCATGGAAGTCACAGTTTATTCAGATAGACATTAAGCAGAGGATTATATTAGTAATGACTTCATTACTGTTGTGATGGTGGTATAAAGTAAAAATCTAGTGTACAATGAGAGAATATAATGAGAGCCCCCAATCTCATTTGAGGTGGTGAGTTGGGGTGAGGGGTAGGAGTGGGATTCAGAAAAGGCTTCCCAGAATGGGTCTTATTTAATATAAGGACTGAAAAAATAAATGGGAATTAGCAGGGCAGTGAGAGCAGTTGCCAGTGCCACAAATAGAAGAATGATGAATGCTAATAGAAATGACACACTTCTGATAAAATCTCAATTACGCTTATCTAATCCTATTTTATAATTGTTCTGTCACTGATACTGGGTAAGAAGGACTGTATGATCTGTAAAACCTGGTTAAAATAACTATATTAGAAAGGACTGGACTGCTTTTAAGGAAACTTTGAAGGTCAGGAGATGAGGCAGAGATTGTAATGTTCACAAGAAGATGCCCACCATACACATCACATGAGGGTTCTAATTCATTCTAGTAATTGTTTACACTAAACAGAAAAAAATTTTTCTTTATTTCTTTACATATGGGGATTATAACATATTTTAGTATTATCAGTCAAGTTGTACCTGATATGTTACCCAGCTCTAAGATTATGCTTAACATTTTTGGTATTTAATAAGGTAACTATTGCATTGTCCATGTCCAAAATAAGAAAGAAATAAAGACATCAGGAAGGAAAATGAGACAGAGACAGAAAGGAAATGAAAGCAAGATAATTAAATTTAACACAAGTTATGTTGTGAAAAATGTGTTTAAAATAAAGTAACATCATTTTTCATTTTTGTTCAGAAATTTAAATGATTATTAAGAACTGGAATTATTCTATATTCACCAGAACAATAAACATGTTGACTGGAAAATACTGTAGAATTTTCTGTATCCCTCAATTTGGAGCCACTGGTATTTTAGGTGGATCTAAAATACAGTTCTTAAGGGAAATTTACTTGTGTTTCGTCCCAATTATGGACGCAGTGCCCGGTTTAAGGGCTTAGGGAGAGAAAAAGGAACAAGCATTGCAGTTGCCATCAGATGTGGGCTGGGACTGCAGTCATCTGAGCTAGCCACTTGATTTATGCTATTGAATTTAATTCTAATAGCAACTTCTTTTTACATGTGGGAAAACTCAGGCTCAGAGAGCTTAACTAATTTGCTGAAGTATTTGAACCAGGATTCAGATGTAATACAGAGCCCATTTTATTTCTTGTAAATTAGAGAAAAAATGTTTTTTCCCCTCTAGAGAAAGAATGCCTGATTTTCCTTATTATTCTGGATTAGCAGCTGTCTATAAAATGCTGAGAGGTCTCATAAAGGTAAACTTACATCTGGTGTGTGGTTCAAAGAGAATTTTCTTAACTAGATGGTAAAATGTTCCTTAAAAGAGATGAGTGTAGAAACAGAACTTGGATTGCTAATGACTTTCTTGTTCATATTTACTTTAGAGTCTTACTTTTTTTCATTACAAATGTAAAGATGTTGACTCTAGAAAAGTAGAAATATAAAAGGGCATAAAGAAAAAAAATCAGAACATGCTGCAACTCAAAGACAACCATTTCATTAACATCAGCATTTTCTGCATATTCTTATGAATATATGTTCCCAGTGATATAGTCATACTAAATATAAAATTTTGTCATTTTCACTTGACACTCTAATATAATTTTTATCCCTTGCTAAAAACTACTCGCAAAAGTAATTTTAATAGATGCATATTATTCCATTGTGTAACTTAGAAACAAACCAAGTGAAATATTCACTGTATACAGCAATTATTATGACTCATGGTTGGAACTATTAAGGTAAATATAAAGTTAAAATTAAATCTTTTCTTTTGGTGAAAACTTTTTAAAAAAATAACGAACTTGCTTTAGATTAAGGCATTTGCCAAATGGGATAAATTCATAGTAAACCTGGTAGGTCAGGGTTTCTTTCATCTAGACCTTCAGAGAAAATTTTAATCTAGTTCTTTAAACTTAACTGTAATTTAGGACAGGGCATTGCTCATCTTTCCTGCATATAAAGGCTTTTTATTCTTTCACATTTTGGTTGGATAAAGCAAAGAATTTAGTGATTATAGAAAATAACATGCGTATCCTTTTTCTTGACTTTTAATCAGTATTTTATCCCAGAAAACCTGAAACATGAGGAACCACTTTGTATATAGTTCTGCCTATTGACCGATTTTTGTTTGTTTGTTTGTTTTTGTTTTTACCTGGCTACTGAGTCAAGAGCATAGATTCCAGAATTAGTCTGAGGTCACATTCTGATTCTCTACTTAAGCACTGCGTGAATTTGAGCAAATGACTCAACCTCCAACCTCATTTTTCTCACTTATGGTGTGGGTGTAATAAACATTGCCTAGCTCAGGGGACTCCTGTCAGGATTAAATGAATCCATACACATAAAGCATTTACAGTGTTGCTGGTACACTACCAGTTCTCAATAAATATCAGCTATTATTTTGTGATTATGCCCTTATCTTTCATTTGGTAGCAAAGATTTGGTTAACACACCATTTTCAGCTTAAAGCCTAATCTGTTCTGTAATGCCTTTAAGGGCACAGAATCTGCATTCCTCAGGAAGGCTACTGTTCTTTTAGTTTATTACCTTGAACTAGAATGTCTAGTTCCAGATGTCTATTTCTAGAGGTTTATTTCTGAGATTACTCTTTGGTTTAGTTGCTATTTTGATTATCGATAATATAATTTGGGACTTTGGAACTCACAGAATGGTGTAAGATGTCCCTCAAGAAAATGGAGCTGCCAGTGTAGCTATCACCAGCAGAACTCTGCCTGCCCCGATCTCTGCTTGAAGGGAAAGAGGAAAGCAGGAACTGAGGATAATGGTTATGCTAGTCTGGTTAGAATAAAGGACGTGTTGTAGGGACGATGGGATACGAGTTGGCAAATGGAGGTTGGCATTAGATTGTAGAGGGCCTTGAGTGCCTGGGTAAAGCCATTGGATTCTGTTCTTTGGTTTGTGGAGAGTGATAGGATGGAGGAAGGACATGTTTCCAGAGACGCTAGAGTAGGAGTCACCTGTCTCCTAATTCTTATGTTCTTAAATTCATTTCCTTCTCAGTTAGAGAATGTAGGAGGGCCTTGTGTTCACATCCCCACTAGTGTCCAAGTAGTCTAGCCACTGAGGAAGGTATTTTTTGTGAAGGTAGTTTTTCTACAGTCCTGAAGTCACTATATGCAGATGGCTACCACTTTTGTGCCTGTAGTGTTGGCCCTGGGCTCCAGAGTTTTTTTGTGACATTTCTGTTCCTTGGAAGCTCAAAAAAATTAAGACTGGATTGTTTTAGAAGCAAGATTTGAGGATTATAATTGTTTAATCTCTTTGCTGTAATAAAATTTTACTCCTATGAATGTTATTTGCTAGGTTATACTACGTACACATGCAAAACAGATGCTGTGTATTTTCTGAGTAATCAGAATCCTTGAGAGTTGTGCCCAGCAGTAAGTGGTGCCTTAGTCTAAAAGGTTAATTCTTTTATCAGCTAAAGAAGTTCTCAAGCATCTTCCAGAACATAATTGTCTATGTAACAAAGTTGCTGGATAATGAGGGGAAACATTTCCATTAATAATATAGCACAGGAACTACAAGGCAATTGCAATGAGGTTAAAGGGTAAGAACAAAATGCCAGAAGGAAGTTGTTAATCGAAAGGCTATCTAATTTTTACTGTGTTTTGCAACAAATTCTGTGGAGATTTTATGTGCCACCCCAGACAGAAATTAATTATATCCAGCTCTGGGTTTCTACAATTTATTCATGCCCCTCATTTTTGCATTTCCATATTGTGTTGTAATTAGTTTATATCTGTCTTTCCCACTAGACTGCTGATACTTGATACTGGGGATAGGCCACTTATCTTCGGGTATCCTGCACCTGACATAGGCATGCCACATAGTATGTGTTCAATAAATACTGAATTTTTGTTGAGTGAGAATCTGTTTATAAAAGTCAGTATTAAGTAATAGATGATTGCCACAATCAGTGGCAGCTTAAAAGGGAACCAATTTCATTACAGAGAGCCAGGCTTAGTAACAGTATTCCACAGGGACGTGTCAGTAATGACAGGGGCTGAACCTGACACTTGATCTATTCCCTGTGACCAAGAATGAGACCTACCAGATAATGTGCACAGGTTGTATTATGCAGTGTTTTTGGCAAAAAGTGGGTATGAGTAACAAAGAAGATTGATGGATACTGTTTTGATTGATCACCGACATAGACCTAAGAGTGGATCTTAGGTGAATCGGGACTCATTTCCTTTGCCAGGTAGCAAAGAGGCAGCAGCGGGAGCAGGAAGTAGCTGTAGCCCTGCCCCATATGTGAAGTTACTATGGTCCCCAGAGCTCCTGGGTGATGCTCTCTGCTCTGGCTGGGCGAGGGTTGGTCTGGGGAGCCCGGGGGGAAAACTCTCCGGGTGAAAGTGCTTGCCTCAGCTCACTCCTGTCATTCTGACCCAGACCACCCTTAGGTCATGTCCCACTCTAGGGTGTGATAATACATGTCTGTCTCTAGCTGTGCCCTGGGTTTAGGTATAGAAGACCTGTGCCAAGCAATGATAGGCCAAGGAGAGGGAACTATTATACTACCCTCTAACAGACCAAAGACTAAATTCACTCAGTTTTTTTCCATTTGATTGCTTCTCCACCACCAGCTCTAATTCCAGCCACCATAGCCTCCTAACTGGTCTCCCAGGCCTACACTAAAATATTCCGTATCCAGGTCCTATCAGTCAGGAAGATCTTAAGGTGAAAATCTGATTATGTCGCCACCAACATCCCTTGACTTCTAGTGCTGAAATTCTTACAAAGTTTCCTATTATCCTAGGATGAAATCTCCAGTGCTCACTCTGACATACAGTCCCTGAATGGTGTGGCACTGGCATGTTTCCAGCCTCGGCTCCTATCATGCCTCCTCTTCCTCCAGTCTCCAGTCACTTCCTCCGGTACAACATACTCCCTCACCACAAGGACTTTGCATATATGGCTCCTTTTCCGTGGGCCATTCTGCCCAGTCCTCTTTACCTACTTAGTTTTTTATGCTTCAGCTCTCAGTTCAAATGCCTCTTTGCCAAGGGAACAGTCTCTGTTTAATTATGTTTTCATAAAACCTTTCCTTTTTTCAAATCACATATCTCAGTTGGTAAGTACACGTTTATCTATGTGGTAATTGGATTAATGTTTATCTCCCCATCAGATTCTAAATTTCATAGTGCAGGGATTATACTGTTTTAGTATCCTCAGTGACTAGCACAGTGACAGATGCATAGTCGTTGCTCAATAAATATATCATTACTAAATGAAAAAAAGGAAAATTATCACCGTAACTAATACTTGCTGCCTTCTGGACACTCTTCTGGAAGTTATTTATAACTCATTCAATCCTCACAATGCCAAATTAGGCATATTCACTATTATTATGCCCATTTTACAGATGAGGAAACTGAGGCACAGATAAAGAACTCAAGGTTACACAGCAACTGGCAGCACGAACATTTGTACCCAGTTTCCATGCTCTGTAACTGTCTGCCATACTGCCTCTTGGGGTGAGGAGCTTTATTATTTCATACAAACCTTAAACTAAGTATAACCATCTCCATTGAACAGATAAGTAAACTGAAGGTAAGTGAGTTAAAATAACTTACTCAAGGTCATGACCTTGTTAAGTGGCAAAGCCAAAGTTTTAATACAGGTCCCCTAAAAATCATGCAGTTTCCTTTGTAATAGTCCTTCTCTGGGTGTGTTATAACACTTTGAAGTGAGAAATTCTTATCTAGAGAAAATAGCTAGAAAATCACCAATTATGATGACACCAAAATATGACTCATGATTTAATGAGTGCTTGCCATGTGTGAGGTGCTGTGTGATGTTCTTTATGGAGATTGCTGCATTGAATCCTGACAAGGATGCTGTCAGTTGGAGAAGCACCCCAATACTTTCAGGGGTTTGGTAAAATTTGACTGTGTGAGAGTCCAGGGAGCAAGTATTCCCCCCAAGAATCAGAACATAAAAAGCGAGAATGGTTTGCAATTTGTGTGGCTGGATGCTGATGGCTGGATTCATTCTTGAAGCTCACCTGAGGTTACAGAGAATGAAATTCCAGTAAGGGATGTTTAAGCAGCAGAAAAAGCTTATGATTTATGTCTTGTACTCTTTGCATTTAAACAGTGCAGACACTGATCAGGATAGAAACCATGCAGGGAAGCCCTGGTCTGAAATGTCATTTCACTGTAGTCTCTTTAGTGTTATGCAGTGTGGTTGCAAGATATGCTGAAATGGAAGTTTAGTGCTACCATATTCTGAGATGTATTTACACGGTGTTTTTATAGTCTGTGCATGTACCTTCTGTTTATTACTAAATAAGCTCTGTATTCATCGTTGTTGACTGAGGCGAAGACTGACATACTGACATTGAAAAGATGAAGCAAGATTATATCTCAGAGTAAAACATGCAGCCTAGAAAATGGAAACTCAGAAGTAAATGCCGATATCTGAATAAAGAAGCAATTTTCAGGGTTTACTTTACATGGTTCTTAAGGAGCCAATCACATTTATATCTGTGTATGTTATTTCTCACTACAAAACTAGTAATTGCTTGTTTAATACTTTCAGATAAGGGTGAGGTTTTGCTGACAACTACATTCTTTTAGAAAGCCGGAAATAATGAAAACAAAGCAAATGTAACAAATTATTGGCTGCATTAATTACAACACCTTTTCCCCCCAAAGGAAGGTTCTGGTTGTTGCAATCCTAGTATCAAAGGAGTGATTTGTTTAGAACTGTCATTTACATTACTTGCTTCCAAATTACGGGCTAAAGATATATCAGGACATGAATGGAAATCTCTCTTTCTGACTAATGCACATTCATGTTCCATATGTGATATGAAACATACCTATTGTCCCACAGATTCTTTTCCTCCATTAACCTCTTCCTTTTGCTTCAGAATTACCTACAAAGAAATGAAATGGAGCTGCATTGTATAACCAAATGGTGGAAATTTCTTTTTCTTCTTCTACAGAAGTGAAAGATTTTTTTCCCAGACAGAAAGATTTGCTGCTACCTGTATCCTTGGGTTTTACCTAGCTGATAAAGAGCCCATGGATTATACAAACATAACTGTATTTCCATTATCTCCCTCTGACAAATTACAGCCTGCCAATACAACTGCCATAGTAGAGAGCAGGCATTTGGTTTTAAACTGTCTTCTTTTGCTGAAATCCTTAAAACAAGGCCATGATTCTTCATAGTTAGTTGAAATAGAAAATGCTCAGGCTCGATACACGCAAGGAAATTGCAACCTCCTTCTCCCACTCCCCCTCTCCGATCTCCTTTCATTTATGGAGACCCTTTACTGCATTGCAGTCCTGCAAAGCTCTCAGGGAGCCAGAACCACGGGCTGGGGGTGGGACTGCATGCCAAGCACCACCGCCTCTCTTATAGCCAAACCACAGAGCCTCGCTTGAGGTCATCTTTTACATTGTATTCCGATTTTATACAGCTGCTTTTGGTAAAGAGAAGACAGACACATTGCTGAGATGTGTGCAGCATGAAGGTTTTATAAGAAGAAAAGAAAACCCCAAAGGTTATACAGTTACCTGCCAGTCTCATCCAGTGCTGCAATTTTTGGAAGAGGTGGTGGGAAAAAGAAAAGTTCTCCCTTTAGTATGTGACAGTAGATATAGGAAACTGTTTTGGCCCGATTAGTTTTGCTATTTTTCCTTGAAAAAAAAAAAAAATGAAAAGGAGAGAGTGTATGCACTGCCCTGCTTTTTTCTCTCTAAACTTTTTTTTTTTTTTAATTTTTTTTTTCAACGTTTATTTATTTTTGGGACAGAGAGAGACAGAGCATGAATGGGGGAGGGGCAGAGAGAGAGGGAGACACAGAATCGGAAACAGGCTCCAGGCTCTGAGCCATCAGCCCAGAGCCTGACGCGGGGCTCGAACTCACGGACCGCAAGATCGTGACCTGGCTGAAGTCGGACGCTCAACTGACTGCGCCACCCAGGCGCCCCTCTCTCTAAACTTTTTAATGTAATTATGAAATAGTATCATATTTTGAAATAATTTTATTTGGTCTCTTTTGAAAAAGTACATTTGTAAGAGATTCTTCTGTTTTTCTGGGGCCTCTTGGACTATGAGGTGGAATATTTCCCTCTTTGGGCCCTAGAAAAAAGACATGCCTACTATCACACTAATTTTTTTTAATGTTTTAAAAATTTATTTTGGAAGAGAGAGAGAGAGGGAGAGAGAGAGAGAGAGAATGAGAGAGAAAACGCACGCAGAATCTGATGTGGGGCCCTATCTCACAAATTGTGAGATCATGACTTGAGCCAAAGTCAAGAGTCGGACACTTAACTGACTGAGCCATCTGGGCACCCGTACCCGCACACCTGTTGAAGGCTATTTAAGGAGGAAAGTCTTTATCCTGAGGATGTTTTCTTGGGAATGGCCTCTGTTGGACCTCTGTTGTCTAGGCAGTGCAGCAAACTCCTCTTGTGTGGTTAGGGTGTGTGATCCCCATTGGGTTCACCCCAGTGAAGACTACCCACAGAAGGGTTAATTGCCTAGGTAGTGGCATTTTAAGTGAGTGCCCTTACTCTTTGAACTTCAATTTCCTGGTCTGAATAATTGAAACAATAAATCCTCCCCATCTTCTCCCCCCATAGGGCTGTGAAAAGTAAATGGGAAGGCATGTGAAATACATTGTAACATAGAATGATCTCTCCATATCGAGGCTGTTTTTGGCTTCCTCATCGTTTTTATTTAAGGATATGGATGTTCCTCTCCTTACTTGCCCCATCTCCCTAAATGTATTTGAGTCTCCTACCTAGCCTGGAAAACGTCCTTCTCAAATTCTTCTTCCTAGCCATTATTAGAAGGGTAAATCAAATACTTGGTTTCCTGTCTGCCTTTCTGCTAAGTGTCAACTCCAGGAGAAAGGTGCTATGTCGTTTGGCTCATCAGTGTTTCCCTGTGGTCCAGTGCCAAGCCTGGGTGCATTCAGCAAGTATTTGCTGAAGAACAATGAGTGCTTAGAAGGTTCCTGAGTCCACTGTTTGGATCTCTTTTGTTTTTCTGCTTGCTCCTTACTCTAGGGGCTGCTCTCCCCAGGGAAAGTGATGTGGAGATACTTTGGGCAAGTGTGAGTTTTAGTCTGAAATAGTCTAATGATTTTACATTTTATTAAAATATCCTCCATTTCCATTATACTTTGATTTTCTTAGCACCTATAATCCTTTTTAGGAAAGAAGGCCAAATGCCCTTACTAAATATTTTGACTTAAAAAAATGCTTCAAGGAATTAAAGAATAAGTGTTTTTATACATGTTCATTGAAACCAGACCTCTAGCAAAAACATTTGCTTATTTCATTGCTGACCTCTCATTTGAAGCTAGTTTAAGTGAAGTGGAGATTGTTTTTAGAAGCTTACAATTAACCTCAAGTCATGAAAGGGAGAAGAAAATGATAAGAACATTTACTTTATTTCAGTGTATACTCAGAACTTCTGTAGACCTGTGTAATGGGCTATAAATATAATACATTTCTAATTTAATGGATTTAAAAAATAATTATCTTTACTAATATTAAATTATTTATGGTGAAATCTTAATATATATAACTTTTATGAACTGTGAAATTACTGTAATGTTTTGAAAGTTGTTCCTTATTCTTTCACTGATTCAGTGCATGATACTGCAGAGGGTTTGTGACTTTTATATTTGAGTATCTGAAACTAAGATAATAGGCAGTACTTTTTGCTGCCTCTTTGGAGGACTACAGAGTGAAAATAAAATATTTCCTTAACGGTTTTGGAAGATGAGATATAAAAGCTAATATATATGTTTTGTATCTGTATAAATGTTTATGTGCACATACATATGTAAATATGTATGCAAATATCATTTTAGAACTTTCAACAGTCTTTTTTCTTTTGAATTATGAAATATTTATACAAAATAACATCTGTAACATATATTCAGTGTGATTAAGCATACTAGTAAACAGGCAGTTCTTAACATGGATAAATCTCAAATGTCCTGTTTGAAAACAAATACTTCATTATTCTCCTTTGAGCCCAGTGGCAACTGCTACTTCATTTTAAATGTAAAACATAGTCAAATGAATGATGTTTAGTTTGGAGCACCCAGAAACAAGGCTGGGTAGAGTAGCATTTTGCATTGGAGGGTGAGTGGTGGGTCAACCTATAACCTCCTGCCCTCCTGGGCCCCTCCAGGCACAGAGTGAATACCATTATCAGAGTGGTCACTTAGTCTGGTGACCAGGAAGGATTAGGAAGACCTGGAAAGTTTCTTTAACTCAGGTTTAAGACAATAAAGGTATTGAGAATGAATGAACCCATGTTGTGGAATGTGAGTTGCACTTTATTATTATATTATTTATTATATACATTATTTTGTGTACTACTATACTATTGGTTTAAGTACAATTATATTAAACAAAAATATCAGATGGTGTGTCAAGGGCCTCAGCTATTTATTTGTGGACCTTCCTGACTAGGAGTTGGTGACCTGTAATTTTGTATCTCTGATCACCGTCAACTAGTTTTCTGCTGTGGTCTGGTTCCCATTTCTCCTGTTTGTTAGTTGTTCAGGCTTTCCATATCCTCTTTTCTCCATGCTATTCTGCCTTGTCCCATTCATTCATGCTGGAATCCAAACCTTCCTGGTAATGGAATGCTTTTTATTCCTTGCAGATTTAAGTAAAGATTTGATCTCTTTTGCCTCCATCATCTATAGATTCCATGGGTTGCTTTCTCTGATATACTGTAAAATATTTATGTCCACTATTATTTGATTATAACTTTTCTATTTTCTCGGCTATGCATTTTATCCATTTCCATCTGAGTAATTTTCTTGGTTAGGTCTATGAAGAGGAAGGTTATGAGTTCCTTTGGCTTTTTGCTAGGAACAATAATTTCCATGTTGCATTTGAGCTGACAATGGGATTCTTCATTGGGCAGTTATGTAGACGCCGTTACACTTTGGTGTAATGGGATTTCACTACTTATTAAGGGATTACATAATGTGTCTTACCAGTCACAAAGCCTTCAACATTCTCATGACTCAAGATAGATATTAGCTCTATATGTAATATTTCCATGTAAATAATGAACATGGACAAATAAACTCATTATTCTGCTTTGTTCATGAATATGATTTTTCATAATATCTGCTTTTTAAAATACTTTACTCATTTGGGAGAATCTTAGTCGAGAAGGAACTGCTTCCTCTACTTTTCTGTGACTGAAAATAGTGTTGATTTACAGAGACTTTGAAAGGCTGTGGCCTGAGTGAGAATACAAATATATTGTGCTCATGTTGGTCATAACCCTGTTGCCTTAGTGTGGTCTCTAGATCTATAAAATAGGCTTCATGTCAGAAGTCAATTAGGAACACATGTTGTCTGTTAATTGCATGTTAATGAATAGGCTCCAAATAAAATGTTAGAAGTTTTTCTTCTCCAAATGTGTATCATGTTGAATTTCAAAATATGATTTTCTTTAAAAAAAACTTATTCTTAAATAATTTAAAATTTACAGAAGACTTACAAAGACAGTATAGAGAGTTTTTGTATATCCTTCACCCTGCTTCCCCTAATGCTAACATTTTACATAACCATGGTACATTTATTAAAGTAAGAAACTCACATTGGTGTAATACCATTAAACTACAGACTTTATTTGGATTTCACAAGTTTTTCCTCCTGTGAAGGACGTATTTTTAAATCACTTTATTTTTAGAGCATTATTTTATGGAGAATTATTTTAATAAAAGAGCTTAATGAAGTTAGGCCTTTAAGGGATTGGGAAGTCTAATGTAGATATATTTTTGGGAACTTCTCTAGAAAGTTAATGAAGGATTTTCAATAATTTTGTAAGGTGAAAACATTAAAACATTAAGTATTTTAATTTTGATTTACAGAATCATTTTAACCAGTATGTTTATTATTCTATATAATGAATATAGTATCATTTATATGAATACTTCTTTCAAATGAATGCAGTTTTGCTTTTCCTAAGGGTCAGAAGTGTGGATATAAGGAAACTTCTACAATCGTATCTTTTTTTCATCCTGTAGTTTTTAAAGTCATTGACTCTCTCACAGGCTTCCCCTGTAACCATGATGAATTTTACATATTATGGAAAATACTGCCAATTTTGATGAAGGCTAGAATAATTTTTACTTTTAAATTTTGTAAAATGTTTATTTCTTATTTTTGAGGGAGAGAGAGAGAGTGCAAGTGGGGGAGGGGAAGAGAGAGAGGGAGACACAGAATCTGAAACAGGCTCCAGGCTCTGAGCTGTCAGCACAGAGCCTGATGCGGGGCTCAAACCCATGAACCGTGAGATCATGACCCGAGCCAAAGTTGGATGCTTAACTGACTGAGCCACCCATGTGCCCCAATTTTGTTTTCTTCATGAAAAGATGTTACATCAACCTTTCTCTTTTTTCATTTTATTTGATAGCTTAGCAAATTAATACATTTAAAAAAAATTGTCTTTGTCCCACTTTGCTCTTTTGTGCTCCTTGTGCTTAGTGCAGGATACTAAGCATTGTTGACTTTTCAAACATTTGTTTTCATTAATACCTGAGCACTAGTGTAAATGTAAGGGACACAGATTAAAAAGTGAATGCCTGGGTGATGGTGGCATTGATGTTACCACAGTGGTGACTTGGCTCTCTTCACAGGAAAAAACAACTGAGAATAATTCAAGAACAAGATACCACTGAGAGCATCCCTTAATAAATGGGTGAAGCTAAAGCATCCCCTGTACCACAGAGATCAAGAGAGACTGTGGTAGAATGGTACGAGAGCTGACTGCATTGCCCCTCTCCCAGGCCAGTGCAGCACCACACCAACAGGTCTCCATTGAGCCGCCAGTCCTTCAGTGGGAAAGGAGAACACAGTGGGGACCACTGGCTCCCCCCAGCGTTGCTCTGTGGGAGCCCCTACTCTGATCTCATACCACTGTGAAGAGGCATCTGTGTTGCTCAACCAATGGGAATCTGAATGTGATGGGTAAATGAGGAGGGGCTTGCAAAAATCAGCATATGGATCTTGGCAGGTCGGGTTCATACCTGTGATGCCCAAGTAGTAATCCCAACCGGTGGTTTTGCTGTCTGATTAGGGAGGCAGATTGGGTTGCCCTCTGACTAGGGAACTAAGTAGGGTACAGATCTGTGTGATGTGGAACCTCAAATGAATTTTGACGTCCCTAGAGCCCTGTTTACTCACACCCAGGCATTGAGCTAAGTCACATCCCCACCTGCTGTGGAGTGTCTTCTGGCCCTATCAGACCAAAAGGGCTGGAGACAACTCCTGGAAGGTGTGTGGACCAGCAGCACTTGAGCTGAGAGGTGGGTGGGCACAGTCAAGTGGTCCTGCTTGGTCAGGGAACTTGGGGTGCAGGTTGGTATAAGTTAAGTCAACAAACAAAGAGCTTTACCTTTGTTTGGCTGCTCTTTGTTAGGGATGCTTCTCCCACTGTGCCAGGTAGGAAATTTAATTTGTATTCAGCAGTGGGCTTAGAATATAGCCTTTAGACTCTCTGACCAAGGAACCTAGCCAGAGTACATGGGAAGCTCTGTAGCCCCCCCCAACAGTCCTATGTACAGTGGCACCTAAATAGAGAGCACAGCCATGGCTTTTCTTCCCTGTCTGAGGAGCAAAACTGATGGCTTCACTAGATCAGGAAATTCATTGTACACTCTGGACTAATTCAGGTACATAAACAATAAGCTGTATAGGTCCTGGGTCCCATCCTGCTGCCCTATGAGGACAGGGAAGCTAATTCATAGTACCACCTATTACTGAATTTATCTATTACCCAACTATCTTATGAACCTGACCACAGAATCCAGGAAACTATGGAGTCTATCTGCAGCTCACTTGGGTAGGGAATCAAGCCAGAAGCCCTATCCAACTTTTACCAGCCAGTGGCACATCCCCCATCCTTGTCCTCAGAGTTTGAACAGTTGCCTTGCCCCAAAATAGATCATGGTAATAGGCTCCACCTGCCCAAAGACATAACCCAGAAACCCAAACTGAACTTATTGGTGAAGAGCTGCCACTGCAAAAGCAAACCTGTAAAGTCTGGAAGAAGATCCTGATTGCTAAATTACTCAAGATGAGGAATCGAGGATCATAAAAAATCAGGTAAAGACACCACCGAGGGAACTAATAAAGCTCCAATAACTGACCCTAAAGAAATTGAGATCTATGAACTGTCAGACAAAGAATTCAGAATAATCCTCATAAGCAAGTTTAGTTAATTACAAGAAAACACAGACAGGCAACTAAATGAAATTAGGAAAATAATGCATGAACAAAATGAGAAATTTGACAAAGAAATGGTAACCATAAAAACCTCAGAAATCCTATAGTTGAAAAATACAGTAACTGAAGAGTTCAGTGAAGTTTCAAAAGTAGACTAGACCATGTAGAAGAAAGAATCAGTGACTTTGAGGATAGAGCATTTGAAATTACCCAGAGGAGCAGGGAGAAAAAAGAATGAAAAAGAGTGAATGGGATTATGGGAACTATGGAACACAATGAAAAGAAACAGTATTCACATTGTGGGAATTCCGGAAGCAGAAGAGAAAGAGAAAGGAACAGAAATATATTTAATGCAACAATGGCTGAAAATGTTCTACACCTGGGGAGAGAAATGGACATCCAGATCCATGAGGTCCAAAAGACCCCAAATAAATTGAACCCAAATAGGGCTACACTGAGACACATTATAGTTAAATTGTCAAAAGTCAAAAACCAAGAAAGAATTTAAGAGCAGCAGGAGAAAAGAAGTTACATAGAAGGGAGTCCCCATAAGATAACTGACAGATTTCTCAAAAGAAACCTTTCAGGCCAGGGGAAAATGAGATGACATATTCAAAATATTGAAAGAAAATAACTGTCAGTCAAGAATTCTATACCCAGAGAAGTTGTCCTTCAGAAACAAAGGACAGCTTTTGTTTGTGTAAGACACAAACTCTTACCATTGAGTATGATGTTAGCAATGAGCTTGTCATTTGTGTCCTGCACAAACAAAAGCTGGGGGAGTTCATTACCACCAGACCTGCCTTACAAGAGATGCTAAAGGGAGTTCTTTGAGTGGAAGTAAAAGAATACTAGTTAACATCATAAAAACATAAAAAGATAGTGTAAGTCTCACTGGTAATGGTAAATATATAGTCATAATTAGATTCTGAAATATGGTAATAGTGGTGCATAATTCATTTACAATGCTAACTTTAAAGATAAAAAATGAATGTATTAAAAACTATACAGGGGCGCCTGGGTGGCGCAGTCGGCTAAGTGTCCGACTTCAGCCAGGTCACGATCTCGCGGTCCGTGAGTTCGAGCCCCGCGTCAGGCTCTGGGCTGATGGCTCAGAGCCTGGAGCCTGTTTCCGATTCTGTGTCTCCCTCTCTCTCTGCCCCTCCCCCGTTCATGCTCTGTCTCTCTCTGTCCCAAAAATAAATAAACGTTGAAAAACTATACAATAGTCTGTTATTGGGGCGCCTGGGGTGGCTCAGTCAGGTAAGCGTCTGACTTCGGCTTAGGTCATGATCTCACGGTCCGTGAGTTCGAGCCCTGCGTCGGGCTCTGTGCTGACCGCTCAGAGCCTGGATCCTGTTTCAGATTCTGTGTCTCCCTCTCTCTCTGACCCGCCCCCGTTCATGCTCTGTCTCTCTCTGTCTCAAAAATAAATAAACGTTAAAAAAAAAATGAAAAAAAAAACTATATAACCGTCTGTTATTAATTGCATAGTATAAAAAGCATATAAGTTGTAACAGCAATAATGTAAGGTGTGAGAGGAGGAGAAATTAAAGTGTAAGGTTTATGAATGCTATTGAAGTTAAGTCGCTATCAGTTTTATTTATTATATATTTATTATTTATTTTGTATGCAAACTTTTTATTGAACTGTTATTTAAAATGTCACTCTTCAAAGAGATCACAAAAATTATAGCACTCAAATATTTTAGGTAAAACTCTTCAAGGGTAAGCTATTTTTTTTTTTTTTCAGTCAGCTTGTCCAAAGTTTAGCAGTGGAGGACACTGCTACAGAGACTTGCAGTTGGTTCAGACTCAGTTTCTGCTCATGCTATGTAGAGTATCCACGAGGTTTTTATTGTACTCTGCAATCTGCTTGGTCACATTTTTCATAATTGACTGGTAATCACTCTTTTGACTCTAGGTTGCTATGAATTTTTTCATCCAAAATTATTTTGCTCATGGTGTTGCCACTTCCTGTCTAAATTTGTAAGCTTAGAATGTGTCTCATTTTCTTGCAATTGTGTTTTTAGCATCTCATAGTTTACATTTAGCTTCTGTTATTTTCTTAAAGGCATTTCTACGGGTTGTTAATACTGTTCTCTCCTGATGTAATTTCTTTTTCTTTCCTTCACCTGATGATTTTAAAGCTGGAAAATCATTATATGTTTTCAAATCAGCTGTCATTTGCTTAATTTTGCTTTTCAGAGAATACTGTTCCTCAGTCATCTTACTTTGCAGAAGCTCCATTTTCTGTAGATCCAACTGTAGACATTGGCTACCTGAGGTCAAATTTCTAGTTGTACTTTGTGATTTCTGCGTTTCAGTAGATTTAAAGTTGAGATCATCCTACATCATCTTCAGCTCTTGGTTGGTGATAGAGGATATCTGTTTTATACAATTTATATTTCTACTACTGTGCTCCAAAAGTGTAACAATGTTGGCTTCTATCTGTGCCTTCTGTTCCAGTTCTTGATTCTTAGTTTCCTCAAAAGTCTCAATAAAAGTGTCCTTATTTTCCTCTCCCTGTTTTAGTTCCTTATACTTCTGACTCATTTCACCATGGTGTTCTTCTAAATCCATGTGTAGTTGTCTAATTTCTTCATTAAATTGCTTTATTTTTTCTTTTATGTCTATTAGCTATTGCTCCTTGCTGCCTGTTTCCTGATTATCTTCTTTAACTTGCTTGAGTAATCTCTCTCTTTCTTTCATTGGAGATCCCATGCTTTTGTCTTCAGCAGTCATTTGGTCTTGATGGGACTCCAACTCATAAAGTTTTTCGTGCAGCAGTACAGCCTCCTATTTAACCTGGGAGTGTGCTATTTTAGCTTTCAAGCTCTCTTTTTTTTATGTTCAGTGAATCTAGCTGTTGCTGAAGTGTATCTAATTCCTGCAACAGTTTCTCATTTGTGGTTTTCATTTCTATGTACCTGACTTGTTTTTCAGGAGATGTGTTTCTGATAATGTCATCTGCTGCTTGCTTTTCCTATTCAACTTCTTCTACTCTTCTAGTTTGTTTTTCCTTCGCTTGTCTTTCAGTAAATATGAGATCCATATGTTGTGTGGATAACTCATTTTGAGCTTTAAGCATGTTGTAATCATGCATTACTTCTTCCATTTCAGCATTGGTACTAAGTTTTATCTATCAGCTTATTGTAGTTTGCTAGTTGTCTTTGAACTCTTTGATTTCAACAGCTAAAGTCTCAGCTCTCTTCTCATATGACAAATACACTGAATTCTCTTGATTGTACATTTCTATTTCTTTCTGAAGTTTATTAACTTCTATTGTAAGTTCATTTATTTTACTTTGAAGAAATCCAAGATAATAAGATTTGTCTAAAATTTGCCTCTGGGAACCTTTCATTCCAGTTTTCATTCCACTCAAACCTTGTTGTGTTATAGGACAATCATCAACTTTGATTTGAGAAGACAGAATTCCTCCTGTCCCTATGGGACCACCACCAGAGCCTGGTCTTGCTGTTCCAGGTGACATTCCAGTTGCCACTCGAATATTACCTGATGGGGGGTCATATTCCAGAAGGAGGTCTTCCAGTCAACCCCGTTCCACCTTGTGAAACAGGGCAAGCTGCTGAAGGTTTGTAATTCCTGGCCATTGTTTGTTTACTTTAACTACTCCCCTGGTGCAGCAGGAGGAAGGTTGTAGCAGGCGTACTCAAAGTTGTTTCCAGGTTTCTATCAGTTTTAAAATAGGGTGTTATAAATTTAAGATATGTAAGCTTTATGGTAACCACAAGGGGAAGTTCTATAGTAATTACACAAAGGAACACCATAAAGAAGTCAAACAAACTGATATCAAAAGACATTAAAACACAAAAAAGACAATAGGATAAGAAACAAGGAACAGTGGATGTACAAAACAACTAGAAAAGAATTAACAAAATTACAATAGTAAGTCCTTACCTATCAATAATTACTTTAAGTGTCCCAGATTAAACTCTCCAATTAAAAGACATATAAAGGCTGAATGGATAAGTAAAAAAAACAAGATCCAAATATGCTGCCCACAAGGAGCTCCCTTTAGCCTTAAAGACACACAGTGACTGAGAGTGAAGAGATGGAAAAAGACATTTCAAGGAAATGGTCACCAAAACAAGGAGGGTAGCTGTATTCATCTCAGACAAAATAGAGTTTAAACTAAAAGTGGTAAAAAGAGACAAAGAAGGTCATTGTATAATGATAAAGGGGTCAACACATCAAGAAAGTATGACAATTTGTGCACCCAACATGAAAGTACCTAAATGTATAGAGCAAACCCTAGCATATATGAAAGGAGAAATAAAAAGTAATACAGTAATAGTTGGGAGCTTTAATACTCCACTCTCAACAATCGGTAGATCATCTAGACAGAGAATCAATAAAGAAATGATGGATTTGAGAATGCTATAGACCAAAATGACCTTACTGACATATATAGAACATTCTGTCCAACACCAACAAAATACACTATTTTTCTCAAGTGCAAATGGAACATTTTCTAGGAAAGGCCACATGTTGGGTGACAAGTTTCAGCAAATTCAAGAAGATAGAATTCATATCAAATGTTTTCTCTGAGCACAATGGCATGGAACTAGAAATCAGTAACAAGAGGAAAACTGGAAATTTTATGAACACATGGAAATAATCAATGGATCAAAGAAGAAATTAAAGGGCAAATTAAGTTTCTTGAGACAAAAAAAGAAACACAACATAACATACCAGAACTTGTGGGGTGCAGCAAAAGCAGTTCTAAGAGGGAAGTTTATAGTAGGAAATGCCTGTATTAAGAAGCAAGAAAGATTCCAAATAAACAACCTAACTCCATACCTTTAAGAAGTAGAAAGACAATGGCACAAAAACAGACACATAGACCAATGGAATAGAATAGAAACCCCAGAACTAGACCCACAAACGTATGGCCAACTCATTTTTGACAAAGCAGGAAAGAACATCCAATGGAAAAAAGACAGCCTCTTTAACAAATGGTGCTGGGAGAACTGGACAGCAACATGCAGAAGGTTGAAACTAGACCACTTTCTCACACCATTCACAAAAATAAACTCAAAATGGATAAAGGACCTGAATGTGAGACAGGAAACCATCAAAACCTTAGAGGAGAAAGCAGGAAAAGACCTCTCTGACCTCAGCCGTAGCAATCTCTTACTCGACACATCCCCAAAGGCAAGGGAATTCAAAGCAAAAGTGAATTACTGGGACCTTATGAAGATAAAAAGCTTCTGCACAGCAAAGGAAACAACCAACAAAACTAAAAGGCAACCAACGGAATGGGAAAAGATATTTGCAAATGACATATCGGACAAAGGGCTAGTATCCAAAATCTATAAAGAGCTCACCAAACTCCACACCCGAAAAACAAATAACCCAGTGAAGAAATGGGCAGAAAACCTGAATAGACACTTCTCTAAAGAAGACATCCGGATGGCCAACAGGCACATGAAAAGATGTTCAGCGTCGCTCCTTATCAGGGAAATACAAATCAAAACCACACTCAGGTATCACCTCACGCCAGTCAGAGTGGCCAAAATGAACAAATCAGGAGACTATAGATGCTGGAGAGGATGTGGAGAAACGGGAACCCTCTTGCACTGTTGGTGGGAATGCAAATTGGTGCAGCCGCTCTGGAAAGCAGTGTGGAGGTTCCTCAGAAAATTAAAAATAGACCTACCCTATGACCCAGCAATAGCACTGCTAGGAATTTATCCAAGGGATACAGGAGTACTGATGCATAGGGGCACTTGTACCCCAATGTTCATAGCAGCACTCTCAACAATAACCAAATTATGGAAAGAGCCTAAATGTCCATCAATTGATGAATGGATAAAGAAATTGTGGTTTATATACACAATGGAATACTATGTGGCAATGAGAAAAAATGAAATATGGCCTTTTGTAGCAACGTGGATGGAACTGGAGAGTGTGATGCTAAGTGAAATAAGCCATACAGAGAAAGACAGATACCATATGGTTTCACTCTTATGTGGATCCTGAGAAACGTAACAGGAACCCATGGGGGAGGGGGAGGAAAAAAGAAAAAAAAAAAAAAGAAAAAAAAAAAAAAGAGGTTAGAGTGGGAGAGAGCCAAAGCATAAGAGATTGTTAAAAACTGAGAACAAACTGAGGGTTGATGGGGGGTGGGAGGGAGGAGAGGGTGGGTGATGGGTATTGAGGAGGGCACCTTTTGGGATGAGCACTGGGTGTTTTATGGAAACCAATTTGACAATAAATTTCATATAATAAAAAAATAAAAAAATTAAAAAAAAAAAACACTTTTAACCAAAAAAAAAAAAAAAAAAAGAAGTAGAAAAAGAAGAACAAACTGAGTCTAAAGTCAGCAGAAGAAAGGAAATAATAAAAATTAGAGCAGAAATAGAGAACAGGAAAACAATAGAAAAGATTAACCAAACTGTGTTGGTTTTTTGAGTTGATAGACAAAATTAACAAAACCTTAGCCAGAAGGAAAAAAGAGAGGATCAAATCAATACAATTATAAATGGAAAAGGAGACATTACAACTGATAGAAGAACTTGATGTTACAACCTAGAAGAAATGGGAGAATTCTTAGAAATATACAACAAGACTGACCTGACTCAGGAAGAAATAAAAAATCCGAATAGATCAATTACCACTAAGGAGATTAAATAAAAAAAAAAAAAAGTCCCAATGAAGAAAAAGCTCAGAACCAGATGGTTTCATTGGTGAATTTTACCAAACAGTTAAAGAAAAATTAACATCACTTTTCTAAAACACTGAAGCACTCTCAAACTCATTTTACAAAAAGGCCAGTATTATCCTGGTACCAAAACCAGAAAAAAGACACTACTAGAAAAGAAAATTATAGGCCAACATCCCTAATTAATATAGATGCCAAAATTTTCAATAAAATAAAAAATGCCACAGCACCTTAAAAGGATCGTATATAGCATGATCAAGTGGGATTTATGCCTGGGAAGCAAGGATAGTTTAACATATGTAGATCAACTAATGTGATACATCATATTAATAGAATGAAAGAAGAGAATCATGTGATCATCTCAATAGATGCAGAAAAAGCATTTGACATAATTCAACATCTATTCATGATAAAAATTCTTAACATATTAGGCATAGAAGAAACATATCTCAACATAATAAAGGCCATATATGACAAGTCCATGACTAACATCATATTGAATGGTGAGAGTTTAAAGCTTTTTTCTAAGATCAGGGATAAGACAGGGATGCTCACTCTCATCACTCCTTTTTGCCAGAGACCAGCTCCAGCAACCAGGGGTTCCGGAAGGATGAATGGCATCGGTGAAAAAGTGAAAATAAAATAAAACAAAAAATAAAAATGGACACAGACAACAGCAGTGTGTTGAACTGGCCGATTTACTGCAGTAAACGTGGCATTATATATGCTAGTGATTTTCTTGTAACATACGTCATCTATGTTTTTCTAACTTTTCCCAATTCTAAAATTGTTCCTTTGTATAACCACCCAATAAGGAATAACATGATTGTTTTGTCATAATGTTCCCTCCTGCCCTTTGCTTATTGATTAATTTATTGTTTTTATTATGTATCTATGTTTATCTATAATTTATAAAGTATTTGCTTTGCTGTTTTCACGAAAGGCCATTTATCTCTCAACACCTCAAGTGGAACAGTTACAGGGACATGACCTCTTAGTTGTTTCCCTGAACCATTCGTGGTTTTGAAGAACAAAAGTGTTTGCCTGGGTCTGAGGTGCCAGGAGGGGGCCAAGAGGGCCTTAGAAACCCACGCCTTATACATTCTCAGAGAGACAATGCACCTAGGAACCAATGAACCATTCTGTACTTTAACCGACTAGGTTCAATCATCATCTGGAATGCCTCCTGGGCGCCAGGTGGGCCTAGGGGTCAGAGTGACCTGTGTCCACAGATACACTCCTTAGTTACCAAGTGGGGCTTTCGGATCCATATGTGTCTCCTTCATTGGCCGCCTTTGCTGTCAAATGCATGAGGCTATCCTTCCTGTAAGTAGAGGAGTCTCCATAGGGAATGGCAAGGGATAAACGTAAGGCCGCACAATTTCTTGCGGAAACTTATATTCTTCCCTAACGGTTCTTTTCCCAGGGGGCCTGCCGAGGGCAATTCCCCAACAGACAATACCCCAGGTACTTTTAAGGCCAAATTACCTAAAAGCGGGAGTCCCAGAAGCTTCACTGTCAGTGGGCTGCCCTGCAGTCACCAATCCGTCCACAGCCTGGGCCCTGCCACTCAGACTGGGTAGCTCGGCTTCCAGCACCTTTTCAACATAGTACTAGAAGTCCCAGCTAAAGCAATCAGTCAGGAAAAAGAAGTAAAATTGACCTTATTTGCAAGTCCCGTGATTTTATATATAGAAAATCCTAAAGATTCAACCAAAAAACTCTTAGATCTAATCAATGAATTCAGTAAAGTTGCAAGAAACAAAATTAACATAGAAAAATCAGTGGCATTTTTATACAGTAACAATGAAATTTCTGAAAAAGATAAATCAATCCCTTATAATAGCATCAAAAATGGTAAAATACTTAGGAATGAATTTAACTAAGGAGGTGAAAGATCTTTACTCTGAAAAGTATAAGACACTGATGAAGGAAACCACAGAAGACACAAATAAATGGAAAGGTATCCTGTGTTCATGGTTTAGAAGAAATAACGTTGTTAAAATGCCAGTATTACCAATGACCATTTATAAATTCAGTTCAGTCTTTATTGAGATTTCAATGTTATTTTTTATAGAAATAGAAAAAAACAATCCCAAAATTTATATAGAACCACAAGAGGCTATGAATAGTCAAAGAAATCCTGAGAACAAAGCAGGAGGCATCACATGTCTTGATTTAAGCTATACCATAAAGCTATGATGATCAAAACAGTATGGTACTGTCATGAAAACAGACAAATAGACCAGTGGAGCAGAGTTGAGAATCCAGAAATAAACCTAAGCATATACAGTCAGCTAATATTTGACAAGTGAGTGAAGAATACTCAATGGAGAAAAGATAAACTTTTCAATAAATGGTGCTGGGATAATTGGATATTTACATGTAAAAGAGTAAAATTAGACCAATGTCTTACCCCACTCACAAGAAATAACTCAAAATGGATTAAAGACTTAAATGTAAGACTTCAAACCATGAACTAGTAGAAAACATAGGAATAAGACTCCTTGACATGGGTCTTGGTAATGATTTTTTGAATGTGATGCCTAAAGCACAAACAAAATAAAAAATAAACAAGTGGGACTATATTAAATTAAAATATTAATTTTAATTAATTAATTAAAATTAAAAGGCTTTTGCACAGAAAAAGAAGCCATCAACAAAGTGAAGACAGTCTACAGAATGGGAAAAATATATTCAAATAATATATTTGTAAGAGGTTAATATTCAAAATATATAAAGAACTCATACAACTCAGTAGAAAAAACCCCAAATAATCCAATTAAAAAATAGGCAAAAGACCTGAATAGACATTTATCCAGAAAAGATACGTAAAGGGCCAATAGGTACATGGAAAGATATTCAACACCACTAGTCATTAGGGAAATGGAAATTAAAACCATAATGAGATATCACTCCATGCCTGTTAGAATGGTTATCATTTAAAAGGATAAAAGATAACAAATGGTGGTGTGGATGTAAAGAAAAGGGAACCTCTTGTGCACCCTTGGTGGGGTTGTAAAATTGGTACAGTCACTATGGAATGTAATATGGAGGATCCTCAAAAAAGTAAAAATAGAACTACCATGTGATCTAGAAATTCTACTTCTGGGAATATATCCAAAAGAAACAAAAACACTGATGTGAAAAGATATCTGCACCCTTATGTTCATAGCAGCCTTGTCTACAATGGACAAGACATGGAAACAATCTAAGGATCCATTGATGGATGACTGGACAAAGTTGTGGTATGTACATATACACAATTATGTTAGCTGAAATAAGTCAGAGAAAGTCAAGTACTGTATGATCCTACTTATATGTGGAATCTGAAACAAACAAACAAACAAACAAACAAACAAACCACAATCAAACTCATAGAAAAGAGATCAGGCTTGTGGTTACCAGAGACAGAGGCTGTGGGGGAGGAGGAGTTGGAGGAAGATAGTCAAAAGCTATAAACTTCCACTTATAATATAAATAAGTACTAGGGATGTAATGTACAACATGATGACCATAGTTAGCACTGCTGTGTGATATATAGGAAAGTTCTTAAGAGAGTAAATCCTATGAGTTCTCATCACAAGGAAATTTTTTTTTTTTGCTTTTTTCTTTTCTTCTTTTATTTTTATCGTACCTAAATGAGAAAATGGATGTCAGCTGAACCTATTGTGGTATTCATTTCACAATATATATAAATCAAGCTATCATGCTACATGCCTTAAACATATACAGTGATATATGTCAAGAGTAGTTTATAGGTGGTTTATAGGAAAGGCATGTTTTTCTATTGCTTCCCATAAAACAAATTTTAAATGATGGTGGGGAGGATCAGTGTTGTTAGGGCCAAATTCTATTTTAGGTGTTCCTACTTGGCATTCAGTGGTGCCACAGCAGAGAGTTTGGCCTTGAATCTATGGCTATTTCCGGAATGGCAGCCTAGTTGAAAGACCTATTGATGGTAAAAGGTTGATGTATGTATTGATTTTTTTGTAGGCCAATGCTGTGGAAAGATTAAAACAAAGGGGTGGAAGTGGGGGAATTCTCCTAGGCTTTCCTCCTTTGGATTGTCCCTGTTGGACTGGTTCCCCTCATGGTGAGGCCATGAGGCAAGGGAGTAATGCTTTCCAAGGTTTTTTTAATGCATTTTTTTGTCTTTACATTTGGAAGTTTTCTGTAGTCCAGAACTGCCTCCTTGAATTTGCAAAGCCTAATATCACTGTAGTTGTTGTGCTCAAGAAGACCTACTGTGTAGTGCCTTAGAGCTAATAGCCAGTGGCGGTACTCTGTAGGGGCTGTCTGTTTTGATTAGTATTATATTTATTTTGGGATGATCGGAGCAACCTTGTACAGTGTTCATGAGAAATTCCTTAACTTTTCAAAGATAAGCAAGGAGTGTGTTATTAATTTAGATATAATAAGATCTCCTCCTTGGTTCAGCTGAATAAATGAGTTTATATTAGAGAAATGATGGTATTTAATCCAAAAGTAATTCAATTTGAATTACAAACTCTTAATGATCTTAATTGATTTAATTTTCTTTGCTGGTGTTTGTTGGGAGTTTGCCACATTTTCTTTGCTTCTGTGAATGGTGAAGTCAAAGTGGGAACCTCAAGGGGCTACCAGGAAACAGTAGCTGAAGTAGAGATTGACTTTAATACGTATAGTTGATGGGGGGCTGGGAATGTGCTTCTCTTCTTCAGATGGAGAAGGTGAGGTATTCCTTGGTTACCTCAGCTTAGGGATGCCCCAGACTAACTGTAGGAAAGAAAATCGTCAATTTCTGACTGATTGAGCAAACAGTTAAAATTATAGATAACAGACACTTTGCAAGGGTTTGTTAATATCCCATGTGATATTGTTATGAAATTATATTCAGAATTAAAAGGAATTTAATGGCTAATTATTATTACTGTCCTTTATCTTGCTACATTTGTAGGTAGCCTCATTCTAGTCCCAACCTTCAGCTTCTTTTTTACTCAAGAAGACTGGAGAGACAGAATTTTACTGTATAAGCAGTGTTGGGTGAAAGTACAAGATGTCAAAGGGAGGAAGGACACAATTTGAAAGAAGTGCTTTCTTGGTGTAATTGTTACTTATCTATTGCTTTGTAACACATAACTCTAAAGACTTAGCAACCTAAAACAACAAACATCTATTATCTCAAAGTTTCTCTGGGTCAGGAATCTGGACATGGCTTAGCTAGAAGCCTCTGCCTCAATTTCTCTCACAAGGTTTCAATTAAAGCACTGGCTGGGGATGCAGTCTCATGTGAAGGCTCATCTGGGAGAGGATCTGCTTCCAAACTCACTTATGTGGTTGTTGGCAAGACTTAGTCCTTCCTTAGTTTCTTGCTCCATGGACCTCTCCATGGCAGGCCACAGCATGGCATCTGACTTGTCTCAGAGTGAGTAAGTGAGTAAGGGGGAAGCCATGGTCTCTGCAACTTAATCTCAGAAGTGACATCTCATCGCTTTCCCTGAATTTTTTACAGAAATGAATGTCAAGGTCCAGTCCACACTCAGGAGGGAAGACTACACAGGGCATGAATAACAGCAGGCAGAGGCCATTGAGGATCATTTAGAGGCTTCCCCCACAGCATCCTACAGCTTTTCCTATTTCAGAAGAAAAGTGAACCACTATTCGTTTATATAAGTTATCTATGTGGAAGCCACTGATTAGGTGAAGAAAATGCCATCTCTCTAGTGAGGGTATTATTGGGGAAAATGGGACTAAATGTAGTGGACCATACTCTGATAATTGTGTTTCAGATTCTTCTATCCCTTCAGGTTACAGTCCTTTTCAGGAAGCATTTTCCCCGGTTTTCTTCTTCACCAAGGTTGAGGGCCTGCTCATTAGTCTGAATCCTGTGTTTATAACCCATTGTATCCTTCCTTCATATGAAATATAATCTATTCTCTGTCCTTTTTTTAAAACATAGTCTACAAAGTTATTAGGTTCAAAATCTGAGAAATTAATTTGGAATAAGATTTTAGTAAATGATTATTCTTTTAATGCCTTAATTTATCCAGGTCATAATTGTGTTTCCCTATGGACTCCTCATTCTTTAAGACTTTAAATGTCACCTTCTCTGAATAGTCTTTCTTGATCATTTTCCTTAAGTAATCCCTGTACCCTTCTCTGGTTTTTCTCCATTATCTTTCTGGGACTTTCTATTACTTGAGAGTGTCTGCCTCATTTCTGTGTATATTTGTTAATTGTTTTTCTCTCCTTACTAGAATTTAAGCTCAGTGAAAGTAAAGATATTATCTCTTTTGTTTACTGCTATATCATCAATACTTAGAACCGTACCTAATCCTTAGTAAGGACTCAAGAAATGTTTGCTGAATGAATGAACATGGGATTTCAGGAACCAAAGCCAGAAAAGGGAGGTCTGTTTTTGGCCAGGGAAGCCTTTAGGTATTACTTCTACCATGCCTGTCTCCTTCAACTGTGTGTTGAATTTGACTCAGATAGTTCTAGAGTAAACTGTAATGTGGTCAGGTGACATCACTGGACCTCTGAGTGGGAGAATTCAGCTGTAACATGGTATTAGTATTAGCTACTAGGTACTTAGAATGTCTTCTAACTTTAAAAGCTATGAACCTATGCTTCTCTTTTTGACCAAGAAAGAAAATGTAAGGCTTTGGCAGAAGAAGCACTCAACCTTTGTAATCCAAGTGTCTTCTAGTGTTTACATTGATGGCTCCTGCTATCAGGCATGATGGCTATATTCTGGCGATCCTTGAATAATTGTGGGATGGCATATGAAATGGCAGAGAATACAAGCAAATCATAAGAAACCACATTCCAAATAAATCTGCAGAAGACAATTACTTAAGGTTGAGATGTAAAAAAAAAAAAAAAAAAAAATCATTGAGGATGGTTTGCCCTGAATAGAATGACAGTTTAAATTAAAGAAAAAAAAATCTTATTCTTTCCTTGCTGTGGTTTCATTTTCACCCAATGTGGAGCGTGACTTGATAGTTGTGTATTGTGGTTTAATACAGCTCATCATCATGTTTCTTTTCCATTGCAGCAAAGTGGGTTGAAAGCTTGAGGGATTTCTTCTGCAATAATTCCCCAGATCTCATTCCTGGTCAGCACCGTGCAGCTCATTTCCATTAAGCAGATAGTCCTCCTTTTTCTTCTTTGCTTCCAGACTCATAATTCTGTGCTTATCTGCACTGAACTTCATTTGCATTTATTAGCTGGGTAGGTACTTGAAATATCTAAAACCCTTTTATCTGCCTCCTTTGTTTCTCATTATTTGCTGTCTCTTCCAATTTAATATTAACTGCAAACTTGAAATGTTTCTTCTGAAACTGTTGTTCAAATTCTTTGCATACCAATGTAAGGCCTGGAACTGATGTCTGCTGGGATCCTAGTCAATAATGTGATCCTGCCTTGAAAAGCTGTACTTCTCACATTTTACTTTTCTCATTTGATTGAGGTGGAGATTGATTCATTTGGTTTTTGGGTTGAACATTTTGAACCATTGAGACTCTTTACTCTGGGAGATGGTGCACTACAGAGCACAACGATGAACAAGACAGGGGCTGCTTGCCCTCATGGAGTGTGCAGCATGTTTTGTTTGGAGAAATAGATATATCCCATCTCATTTAGCCCTCCACCAAATTCCCCTCAGTTTTCCTCAACTGCACTTTTTAAGGCTTTGGGCCTTTATCCAATAAAATTATACAAATGATATTGTGAAACTCAGAATTATTTTAAAGGCATCATTTACTTTATTTCACATTTTTTTTCTTCACAGAGACCCATGGGAGAAATTCCTTTTAGATTTCTCCACAGCCACTGGCTGGTTTTTATCTTATACTATGATTTAAGAATAGATTTGACCTGCCTCTCTGTGTTGGCTGTCAAGCAGCTTGCAGGCAGATTTGTAATCCACTTTCAGAAAATGCACCAGCTCCTACAGCAGGACTTTAAATTTTAATCTCACTAGGGATTTTAGCCTACCTGTTTTCAGCTTTCATACTCCTGTCCACTTCACAATCTCCATCTTCCACCATTGTAGAATTTTTTCATTAGCTGTAAGAAAACTAAAGTCTTATTTTAAGTATTTCTCCACACTGTCCCAGACCTTTTCTATAACATGACAGATTATAAGTAAATACATTATTTATGTGAGCTTGAAGGGTAATTGTGTTCTATTTTGAGACATAGGTTCAGATTGCTTACCCTTTTCTAAACTGGTGTTCTAGGATGAGCCTAGATTGTATGAACAGCTGTATGAACTTGAATAATTCACCTAACGAAGTTCTCTGGTTCTCATATGTAAGTTAAAAGGATTTCAAAGATGTTCTCATTACTAAAGTTTTATGTTTGCACATACAGATTTGTAATTGTACTATCCAGATGCCTGCTTTTTGTGTTAGAACTTAGCTGGAGTTTCTAGCAGAGTTTTTCTTTGGCATGCTTCTCTTGGATACTGTCTAGATCTAAGTTATGGGGCTGATAAACAACTCAGGAATCCCAGAGTCTAGTAAGTGAGATTGAGCAGCCTGACCAACAGCAAGGGTTCTCTGGGAACCAGCTAAGGAACAGGTAAGGGCAGCTGTGAGCATCACCCAGGAGGGGCCTAACAAACTTGGGAGCTGTCAGAGATGTGGAAAGAAGAGGGCATGAGCAGCATTTAGAAGGGCAGGAAGGGTTAGCCAGGAGGGCACTCTTGACTCCTGGAAACCGCATTTGCCAGCATTCTAAGACACAGATGACTAGTTTCTGTTCAGGGCATCAATAGTGATTTTGTGCCTTTGGGGAATGGAGGGGTAGAGGGTTAGACTGGAAAATCAGCAGAGACTGGATGTTGAAGGGCTGTGTGTGCTCTGCTGAAGGACTTGAATTTTATTTTAAAGATCATGGTAACCTACTGAGGGAGTTTAAAGGAGGTGGGCAGATGTGAAGAGATTTGAAATTTTGAAAGAGACTCTTCTTATGCAAGTATGGATGATAGATTCTAGAGGTTAGCTAATAATTGGGGCATTTTTTCTTCAATCCGTAGGCGAATGCCTGTATTAGGAGCAGGAAATTACCTAGATTTCTGATCTGAATGAATCAGTGAAGAGTGCCAGTACCATTCATCATAAAAGAAAATGCAGAGGAGGAACAGGCTTGCAAGAGCATATGAAACCTTTGTTGTAGACAGGTGGAGTTTGTAGGGCTACTGGGATACTTACAGTGGCATGAACCAGGAAGTTTGAAATAATAAGAATTACAATAATAGTAATAAAATGATAATAATATTAATATTAATAATATTTGTTGAATAAGTATTAAATGTATTATAAAATGCATTCTTAATGATATTGATATTAATATTAATAATATTTATTGAATATGTATTAAATGCCAGTTGCTTTAAGTGTATTATCTCATTTAACCCTTGGGATAGCTCTATTATCCCATTTCTAAATGAGAAAATAAAGCCTGGAAAGATTAAGTACCTTGTCTAAGATCATATAGCTGGGAAAAGGTAGAGTGAGTATCATTGGGCACCGAATCCCGCTTTTAACTACAACTATGTACTGTCTTGAAGCGGGATGGCCATGTACTGCTGGTGTATTATATTCGTCAGTGACGTAGGTGAACATGGAAGCCTGAGAAATACCAACATATTGGGGTCCAGCAGGAGAAGAGGCTAAGAAGTAGAGGAAACAGAAGAAGAACACCGAGAGAGATGGTACCATGTCAAGAACACTGGTGCCACCTCATGCTAACGGGGTCATTGATGGCAATCTATTTATTGTCTCTGAACTTCATCTGTTTTTTTTCTGTAAAATGGGGATAATATTACTTTCAAAGTTTCCCTTATGTTTAATCAAGGTAGTGTTTATCAAGCACCTAATCTGCTATGTGGCACATAGTTAGGGCTTGGGAAATGGTGGCTGCTGTCATTACTTTGAAGCAGAAAGCAAGAAAAGAGTTTTATGAGAGAGTAGCCACCACTTTTAAATGCTGCAGTGAATTAAGTTGGTGAGGGGGACAGCATAGCATCTGGGATATACTCAGGGTATAGTCTGAGAGTTTTGAAAGCTATGAAAACAGCAGGAAAAAATTTTCCTCAGTCACGCATCTGCTATTAATTTTACGTTACAGGGAATAAGTACCTTGGTATCAGTTTTCTTCAAAATCAATCACAGTGAATTCTGTGAATTATGAATGCCAATACAAATGAAATGTCGATCATTTATAGTTACTTGAAAATAAAATTGCATTGAAAATGTTTTAAGGTAGTCTTATGTAGAGTATTAAAACCTGTTGTACATTGGTGATAAATGAGAGAATTTGGCAAATGACAAAGACCAATATAGTTCAAGATTTAAACTTTCCTTTGTTATAGCACTCTTTCCTCCATCCCCACTTATGGTATCATTTTACAGAAGCAAGGAGGTTGGAACCCCAAAATCAAAAGAGACATTCATAGTTCAGTGACCATTTTCATCTTGATGGAGTTCTTGACATTGGACAATTTCCCTTACCTCCTCATCATAAATTTTCTCATCTGTGAAATCTAAAAAATGCATTTTGAATTTGTATATAAAACCTAGTTTTAAAATCATGGCAGCTAGTTAACAAAAAATCACCATGGGCCAAA